>NC_090391.1:75952746-76215246 GCF_036365525.1 Heterodontus francisci
CAGCGAGCGAGCAGCTGGGAAGGTCAGTTTCAAAGTAAACTTAATTTTCTTTTGTTTTCGGCGGAGACCGGGGGCTGCTGAGTAAGTAAAACCCTATATATTTGGGCTGTTTAAAATAACTTGCCTTTCATTGCAGCAGCTTATTCGGGAGCAGAGAGTGAGAGCGAGTGAGCAGCTGGGAAGGTCAGTTTCAAAGTACACTTAATTTCCTTTTGCTTTCAGCGGACCAAGGGGCTGCTGGGTAAGTAAAACCCGATATATTTGGGCCGTTTCTAATCCCGAGACACTACACCTGTAGTGTCTCCCACCCGCCCTCCTCCTCCAACCAAAAAAAAGGACTCTGTGGTGTGCAGATAAGGTAAGGCTTTTTCTATTTCTCTATTTTTTTTATCGTGTGATTGGTAAAATGTTTTCGTTCCTTTTTCATTTAACTAAGTTAAGTTTAAGATTAAAAATGGCAGGGGATCTCAGACCCGTGTCATGCTCCTCTTGCTCAATGTGGGAGCTCAGAGACACGGCTGATGTCCTTTACTCCTTCACGTGAAGGATGTGTGCCCAGCTGCAGCTCTTGTTAGACCGCATGACGGCTCTGGGGCTGCGGGTGGACTCACTTTAGAGCATCCACGATGCTGAGGAGGTCGTGGATAGCACGTTTAGCGAATTGGTCACACCGCAGATTAGGATTGCTGAGGGAGAAAGAGAATGGTTGACCAAAAGGCAGAGAAAGAGCAGGAAGGCAGTGCAGGAGTCCCTTGCGGTCATCTCCCTCCAAAACAGGTATACCGTTTTGGATACTGTTGAGGGAGATGATTCACCAGGGGAAGGAAGCAGTAGCCAGGTTCATGGCACCGTGGCTGGCTCTGCTGTTCGGAAGGGCGGGAAAAAGAGAGGAAGGGCTATAGTCATAGGGGATTCGACTGTCAGGGGAGTAGATAGGCGGTTCCGTGGTCGAAAACGAGAATCCCTAATTGTATGTTGCCTCCCAGGTGCTCAGGTCAGGGATGTCTCAGATCTGCTGCAGAACATTCTGAAGGGGAAGGGTGAACAGCCAGTTGTCGTTGTACACATAGGCACCAATGATATAGGTAAAAAACGGGACGAGGTCCGACAAGCAGAATTTAGGGAGTTAGGCGCCAAGTTAAAAAGTAGGACCTCAGAGGTAGTAATCTAAGGGTTGCTACCAGTGGCACGTGATAGTCAGAGGAGAAATGAAGGAATAGTCAGGATGAATGCGTGGCTTGAGAGATGGTGCAAGAAGGAGGGGTTCAGATTTTTGGGACATTGGGACCGGTTCTGGGGGAGGTGGGACTATTACAAATTGGAAGGTCTACACCTGGGACGGACTGGAACCAATGTCCTTGAGGGTGCTTTTGCGAATGCTGTTGGGGAGGGTTTAAACTAATGTGGTAGGGGGATGGGAACTAAATGACGAGGTCAGTGGACAGTCAGGAGGTAGTAACTAAAGCCTGTAAGAACTAGATAATGAGATCAGCATGACTAAGGGGAAGAGTAGACAGGGAGCAGATGATGAACGCAAAGGGACTGGTGGTCTGAGGTGCATTTGTTTTAATGCAAGAAGTGTAGTAGGTAAGGCAGATGAACTTAGGGCTTGGATTAGTACCTGGGAGTATGATGTTATTGCTATTACTGATACTTGGTTGAGGGAAGGGCATGATTGGCAACTAAATATCCCAGGATACCGATGCTTCAGGCGGGATAGAGAGGGAGGTAAAAGGGGTGGAGGAGTTGCATTACTGGTCAAAGAGGATATCACAGTTGTGCTGAAGGAGGGCACTATGGAGGACTCGAGCAGTGAGGCAATATGGGCAGAACTCAGAAATAGGAAGGGTGCGGTAACAATGTTGGGCTGTACTACAGGCCTCCCAACAGCGAGCCCGAGATCGAGGTACAAATATGTAAACACATTATGGAAAGATGTAGGAGCAACAGGGTGGTGGCGATAGGAGATTTTAGTTTTCCCAACATTGACTGGGATTCACTTAGTGTTAGAGGTCTAGATGGAGCAGAATTTGTAAGGAGTATCCAGGAGAGTTTTTTAGAGCAATAGGTAAATAGTCCAACTCGGGAAGGGGCCATACTGGACCTGGTGTTGGGGAATGAGCCCGGCCAGGTTGTTGAAGTTTCAGTAGGGGACTACTTTGGGAATAGTGATCACAATTCCGTCAGTTTTAGAATACTCATGGACAAAGCCGAGAGTGTTCCTAAAGGAAGAGTGCTAAATTGGGGGAATACCAACGATACCAAAATTCGGCAGGAGCTGGGGAATGTAGATTGGGAGCAGCTGTTTGAAGGTAAATCCACATGTGATATGTGGGAGGCTTTTAAAGAGTGGTTGATTAGCGTGCAAGAGAGACATGTTCCTGTGAAAATGAGGGATAGAAATGGCAAGATTAGGGAACCATGGATGACAGGTGAAATTGTGAGACTAGCTAAGAGGAAAGATAAAGCATACATAAGGTCTAGGCGGCTGAAGAAAGACGAAACTTTGAAAGAATATCGGGAATGTAGGACCAATCTGAAACGAGGAATTAAGAGGGCTAAAAGAGGTCATGAAATTTCTTCAGCAAACAGGGTTAAGGAAAATCCCAAAGCCTTTTATTCATATATAAGAAGCAAGAGGGTAACAAGAGAAAGGATTGGCCCACTCAAGGGAAAAGGAGGAAAGTTGTGCGTGGAGTCACAGAAAATGGGTGAGATTCTAAACGAGTACTTTGCATCGGTATTCACCGAGGAGAGGGACATGACGGATGTTGACGTTAGGAACAAATGTTTGATTACTCTCGGTTATGTCGGCATAAGGAGGGAGGAAGTGTTTGGTATTCTAAAAGGCATTATGGTGGACTGGTCCCCAGGTCCGGATGGGATCTATCCCAGGTTTCTGTGAGAGAGAAAATAGTTGGGGCCTTAACAGATATGTCCCTGTGTACGTGAGTGCATCTGAGAGTGTGCATGTGAGAGAGAGTGAGAGAGCTTGTGTGTGCGTGTGAGAGAGAGCATGTGTACGCATGTATTTGTGTGAGAGAGAGTGTGTGAGTGTGTCTGGGAGTGTTTGTGCGTGTGTGTGTTTGTTTGTGTGAGAGAGAGAGCCAGTGTGTTTGTGTATATGTCTGTGTGTGTGAAAGAGCGAGTGTGTGTGTGTGGCTGAGAGTGGGTGTGCGTGTATGCGTGTCAGAGAGAGAGAGAGCTTGTGCATGTCAAGTGTGTGTGTGTGTGCGTGCGTGTGAGAGCGAGAGAGAGTGTGTGTGAAAGAGAGTGTGCGTGTGTGTCAGAGGGTGTGTGTGTGTGTCTGTGTAATGCCCACTTGTAACAGCGCATGTGTCTGTGTGTGTGTGTCTGAGAGAGACAGCATGTGTACGTGTGTGTTTGTGTGAGAGAGAGAGTGTGTGTGTGTGAGAGATATAGAGAGAGGGAGTGTGTCTGAGTGTGTGTGTGTTTGTGTGTGTGAGAGAGAGATACTGTGCGTGTGTGTGTGTGTGTGTGTGTGTGGCAGAGATAGAGAGTGTGTGTGTGCCTGTGTGTGTGAGAGAGAGAGACAGTGTTTGTGTGTGTGTGTGTGAGTGTGTGTGTGTGAGAGAGAGAGAGAGACAGTGTATGCATATGTGTGAAAGAGAGAGTATGTGTGTGTGTGAGAGAGAGAGAGCATGTGTGTGTGTGTGACAGAGAGCGTGTATGTGTGTGTGTGCGTGTCTGAGAGTGTGTGAGCGTGTATGTATTTGGGAGTGTCTGTGTGTGGGTGTGTGCCTTTGTCTGAGAGAGTGATTGCGTGAGTGTGACGAAGATAGAGAGTGTGTGTGTGAGAGTGTGCGTGTTAGAAAGCGAAAGAGCATCTGAGTGTGAGAGAGCGTTTGTGTGTGTCTGAGAGTGTGTGTGCGTGTCTGTGCCTGTGTCTGAGAGATTGAGCTTTTCAGAGTGAGAGACTGTGTGTGCGTGTGTATGTTTGCGTGTGTGTGAGCGTGTGCACGTGTGACAGAGCATGTGTGTGTCTTAGAGCGAGTGTGTGTGTTTGTGTGTGTGTGTGTTTGTATGTGCGCGTGTGTGACCGAGCGTGTGTTTGTGAGAGAGAGAATGGGTGTGATTTGTGTGTTTGTGTGTGTGTTTGTGTGCGCGTGTGTGTGTGTGTGTGTGAGAGACAGTCGGTGTGTGTGTGTGTGTGTGTGTGTGTGTGTGTGTGAGAGAGTATGTGCACGTGTGTGTGTGAGAGTGAGAGAGACCGCGAGTATGTGTGTGTGCGTGTCCGATAGAGAGTGATGGTGTGGGAGAGAGCATGTGTGTGTGTGGGTCTGTGCCTGTGTCTGAGAGAGTGATTGTGTGTGTGGCAGAGAGAGCGAGAGAGAGTGTGTGTGTGTGCTTGTGTGTGTGTGAGCGTGTGCGCGTGTGACAGAGCGTTTGTGTGTGCATGAGAGCGAGTTTGTGTGTTTGGGTGTGAGTTTGTATGTTCGCGTGTGTTACCGAGCATGTGTTTGTGTGTTTGTGAGGGAGAGAGCGAGAGTGTGTATGTGTGTGTGAGAGTGTGTGCACAACTGACAGAGCGTGTGTGTGTCTGAGAGAGAGTGTGTGTGTGGCGTGTGTGTGTGTCAGAGAGAGAGAGAGTGTGTGTATGTGCGTGTTCCTGTCTGAGAGTGTGTGTGTGAGAGATAGTGTGTGTGTGTGTGAGAGATATAGAGAGAGGGTGTGTGTCTGAGTGTGTGTGTGTTTGTGCGTGTGAAAGAGAGATACTGTGCGTGTGTGTATGTGTGTGTGGCAGAGATAGAGAGTGTGTGTGGGCCTGTGAGTGTGTGAGAGAGAGACAGTGTTTGCGTCTGTGTGTGTGTGTGAGTGTGTGTGTGTGTGTGTGAGAGAGAGAGAGAGACAGTGTATGCATATGTGTGAAAGAGAGAGTATGTGTGTGTGTGAGAGAGAGAGAGCATGTGTGTGTGTGTGAGAGAGAGCGTGTATGTGTGTGTGTGCGTGTCTGAGAGTGTGTGAGCGTGTATGTATTTGGGATTCTCTGTGTGTGGGTGTGTGCCTTTGTCTGAGAGAGTGATTGCGTGAGTGTGACGGAGAGAGAGTGTGTGTGTGTGAGAGTGTGCGTGTTAAAAAGCGAAAGAGCATCTAAGTGTGAGAGAGCGTTTGTGTGTGTCTGAGAGTGTGTGTGCGTGTCTGTGCCTGTGTCTGAGAGGTTGAGCTTGGCAGAGTGTGAGAGTGTGTGTGCGTGTGTATGTTTGCGTGTGTGTGAGCGTGTGCACGTGTGACAGAGCATGTGTGCGTCTTAGAGTGAGTGTGTGTGTTTGTGTGTGTGTGTGTTTGTATGTGCGCGTGTGTGACCGAGCGTGTGTTTGTGAGAGAGAGAATGGGTGTGAGTTGTGTGTTTGTGTGTGTGTTTGTGTGCGCGTGAGTGAGTGTGTGTGTGAGAGACAGTCGGTGTGTGTGTGTGTGTGAGAGACAGTCGGTGTGTGTGTGTGTGTGTGTGAGAGAGTATGTGCACGTGTGTGTGTGAGAGTGAGTGAGACCGCGAGTATGTGTGTGTGCGTGTCCGATAGAGAGTGATGGTGTGGGAGAGAGCATGTGTGTGTGTGGGTCTGTGCCTGTGTCTGAGAGAGTGATTGTGTGTGTGGCAGAGAGAGCGATAGTGTGTGTGTGTGTGTGTGCTTGTGTGTGTGTGAGCGTGTGCGCGTGTGACAGAGCGTTTGTGTGTGCATGAGAGCGAGTTTGTGTGTTTGGGTGTGAGTTTGTATGTTCACGTGTGTGACCGAGCATGTGTTTGTGTGTTTGTGAGGGAGAGAGCGAGAGTGTGTATGTGTGTGTGAGAGCGTGTGCACAACTGACAGAGCGTGTGTGTGTCTGACAGAGAGTGTGTGTGTGGCGTGTGTGTGTGTCAGAGAGAGAGAGAGTGTGTGTATGTGCGTGTTCCTGTCTGAGAGTGTGTGTGTGGGAGAGATAGCGTGTGTGTGTGTTTCAGAATGTCAGTGTGTGGGTGTGTGACTTCGTCTGAGAGAGTGATTACATGTGTGACAGAGAGAAAGTGTGTGTGTGTGTGTGTGTGTGTGTGTGTGCGCGCGAGAGAGAGAGAGAACACGAGAGAGAGTGTGTGTTTGTGAGAGTACGCGTGTGAGACAGCGAAAGGGCAAGTATGTGTGACAGAGAGAATGTGTGTGTCTGAGAGAGTGTGTGTGTGTGTGTGTGTGTGTGCGTGTGTCTGTCTGTGTTTGTGTATATGTGCTTGTATATGTGTCTGCCTCAGTGCCTGGTGTCTGATCGATGTGTGTGTGCGTGTGTGTGTGTGCCTCTTTTGTGTATGTTTTTCTGTGTGTGCGTAGGTGTGTTTGTGCGTGTGTGTTATATCCGTTTGGTTCAGTGTCTGTGGTCTTATCGGTCTGTATGTGTGAGTGTGTGTGTGTGTGTGTGTGTGTGTGTGATTGTTTGTATATTTGTCTGTCTCAGTGCCTGCGAACTGACCGGGGGGTGTGTGTGATTGTATATCTGTCTGTCTCAGTGCCTGCGAACTGACCAGGGGGTGTGTGTGTTTGTATATCTGTCTGTGTCAGTGCCAACAGTCTGACTGGTGTGTGTGTGTGTGTGTGTGTTTTTGTATTTCTGTCTGCCTCAGTGCCTGCGTTCTGATCGGTGTGTCTGTGTTTGTATATCTGTCTGCCTCAGTGCCTGCGTTCTGATCGGTGTGTGCATGTGTTTGTATATCTGTCTGCCTCAGTGCCTGGGGTCTGATCGGTATGTATATGTCTATCTGTCTGCCATAGTGCCTGGTGTCTGATCGGTATGTGTTTGTACATCTGACTGTCTCAGTGCCTGGGGTCTGATCGGTGTGTGTGTGTGTTTGTATATCTGTCTGCCTCAGTGCCTGGTGTCTGATCGGTATGTGTGTATTTTTATACCGGACTGCCTCAGTTACTGTGGTCTGATCGTGTGTGTGCGTGTTTGTATATCTGTCTGCCTCAGGGACTGTGGTCTGATCGGTGTGTGTGTGTGTGTATTTCTTTATCTGCCTGCCTTATTGTCATGGGCGTGATCGGTGTGTGTATGTGTTTGTATAATGTCTGCCTCAGAACCTGTGGTCTGATCGGTGTGTGTGTGTGTCTTTCTTTATCTGTCTGCCTCCGTGCCTGCGTTCTGATCGGAACGTGTATGTGTTTGTATATCTGTCTGCCTCAGTGCCTTGTGTGTGATCGGTGTGTGTGTGTTTGTATATCTGTCTGCCTCAGTGCCTGTGAACTGACCGGGGTGTGTGTGTGCTTGGATATCTGTCTGTCAGTGCCAGCAGTCCGACTGGTGTGTGTGTGTGTGTGTGCGTGCGTGTGTGTGTGTGTGTGTGTGTGTGTGTGTGTTTGCATGTCTGTCTGCCTCAGTCCCTGGGATCTGATCGGTGTATGTCTGTGTTTGCATATATGTCTGTCACAGTGCCTGGTGTCTGCTCGGTGTCTGTGTGTGTGTGTGTGTGTGTGTGTGTGTGTGTGTGTGTGTGTGTGTGTGTGTGTGTGTGTGTGTGTGTGTGTGTGTGTGTGTGTGTGTGTGTGTGTGTGTGTGTGTGTTGTACATCTGTCAGCCTCTGTGCCTGCATTCTCATCGGTGTTTGAGTGTGGGTTTGTAAATCTGTCTGCCTCAGAACCTGCGGTCAGATCGGTGTGTGCATGTGTTTATATATCTGTCTGTCTCAGTGCCTTGGGTCTGATCGATGTGTGTGTCTGTTTGTGTAGCTGTCTGCCTCAGAGCCTGCGATCTAATCGGTGTGTGTGTGTGTGTGCGTTTGTCTATCAGTATGCCTCAGAGCCTGCGGTCTAATCGGTGTGTGTATGTGTTTGTCTATCTCTCTGCCTCAGTGCCTGTGTTCTGGTCCGTATGTGTCTGCGTGTGTTTGTATATCTGTCTGCATCTGTGCCTGGGGACTGATCGGTGTATGTGTGTTTGGAAATCTGTCTGTCTCAGTGCCTGGTGTCCAATTGGTGAGTGTGAATGTTTGTATATCTGTCTGCATCTGTGCCTGGGGACTGATCGGTGTATGTGTGTTTGGAAATCTGTCTGTCTCAGTGCCTGGGGTCTGATCGGTGTGTGTGTGTGTCTGTTTGTATATCTGTCTGCCTCAGTGTCTGGTGTCTGATCAGTGTATGTGTGTGTGCTTGTATCTCTGTCTGCCTCAGTGCTTTGCGTCTGATCACTGTATGTGTGTTTTTGTATATCTGTCTGCCTCAGTGCCTGGGGTCTGATCGGTGTGTGTGTGTGTTTGTCTTTGTATATCTGTCTGTCTCAGTGCCTAGGATCTGATCGGTGTGTGTGTGTGTTTGTACATCTGTCTGCCTCAGTGCCTGTGGTCTGATCTGTCTTTGCTTATGTTTGTAAATCTGTCTGCCTCAGAACCGGCGGTCTGATCGGCGTGTGTGTGTGCATGTGTTTATATATCTGTCTGCCTCAGTGCCTGGGGTCCGATCGATGTGTGTGTCTGTTTGTAAAGCTATCTGCCTCAGAGCCTGCGATCTAATCGGTGTGTGTGTGTTTGTATATCAGTATGCCTCAGAGCCTGTGGTCTAATCGGTGTGTGTATGTGTTTGTATATCTCTCTGCATCAGTGCCTGTGTTCTGATCGGTGTGTGTCTGCGTGTGTTTGTATATCTGTTTGCCTCGGTGCCTGCTGTCTGATCGGTGTGTGTCTGCGTGTGTTTGTATATCTGTCTGCATCAGTGCCTTGTGTCTGACTGGTGTGTCTGTCGGCGTCAGTGCCTGGATCTGATCGGTGCTTTTTTGTGTTTGTACATCTGTCTGCCTCAGTGCCTGAGGTCTGAGCGGCGTGTGTGTGTTTGTTTGTATATCTGTCCGTCTCAGTGCCTGGGGTCTTATCGGTGTGTGTGTTTCTGTGTTTGTATATCTGTCTGTCTCAGTGCCTGGGGTCTTATCGGTGTGTGTTTGTTTGCAAATCTGTCTGCCTCAGAGCATACGTTCTGATCGGTGTGTATGTGTTTGTATATCTGTCTGCCTCACTGCCTGGGGTCTGTTCGGTGTCTGTATGTGTTTGTATATCTTCTGCCTCAGTGCCTGGATTCTGATTGGTGTCTGTATGTGTTTATATATATCTCTGCCTCAGTGTCTGGGGTCTGATCGATGTGTGTGTGTATGTGTGTGTATTTGCATATCTGTCTGCCTCAGTGCCTGCGGGCTGACCTGTGTTAGTGTGTGTGTTTGTATATCTGTATGTTTCAGTGCCTGGGGTCTGATTGGTGTATGTGGTTCGGGTCATTGGCCGGCCTGGAAGGACCCGCTGAGGGGGATTGGACGTGTGGACATCAAGCCCAGGGTTTGGGGTATACTGGGAGCTTCATTGTTTGCATCTGCGGCCTTCTGTGGTCCACAGATTTCCCATGGAGGAGAGAGACTGCCCAAGCCCGCAGGGAGGGCACCACGTTTTTCAAGGTGCCCTGTCCACCTGGCGGCGTTACCCCCGCCGCTGGTTAAAAACAGTGGTGGCGGGAAGAGGTCCTGAAGTGGGTACTTAAGGGAGGTCCTTGTCGGCCTATCCCCGATCCCGGCAAGATCACTTGGTGATGAGGTTACGACAGGCCCTCTGACCCCACCACCCATCTCCATTCTCTGGCCCTCCCGCCTCCAATCTCAACTCAGGGGCCCCATAAAATCCAGCCCAGGTAGTGGTGAGACCATGGAGGAATTTGAAAGCAATAATGAGATATTTAAAATAAAGACAGCCAATGGAGTTAAGCGAGGGAAGGAGTGATAGGTGAACGGTAGTTATTGTGAGTTAACGCTTCAGCAGAAGAGTTTTGGATGACCTGTTGTTTACAGACAGTCGAATGTGGGAGATCGGCAGGAGGCCATTGGAATGGTGAAGTCTGGAGGGAATGAACGAATGAATGACGCTTTTGACCAGGGGAGCTGAGACAGGGTGACGTCACGCGATGTTATCGAGAACATTTTTGTCCGGTATTCAGGAGAACTTCTTTGGCCAGTATGTAGCAGATCCAACAACAGAAGGTGCAGTTTTAGACTTAGTTTTAGGAAATGAAGATGGGCAGGTGGAAGGAGTGACAGTGGGAAAGCATTTCGGTGATATTGATCATAATTCAGTCAGTTTTAACATAATTAGGGAGTTCTCACTTGGGGCAAGGCCAATTTTACTAAACTGAGGATTGATTTAGTGGAAGTGGACTGGAAACAGCTACTTGAAGGTAAATCAGTGTCAGAGCAGTGGGAGGCATTCAAGGGGAAGATTCAAGAGCTTCAGGGTATTACGAAAAAAAAAAGGAAAATAAGGGTGAGGCAGCCAAATCGACAGCTCCACGGATGACAATGAGCCTGCAGGGTAAGATGAGGCAGAAAAGGACAGCTTATATCCGACACTGAGGACTCAATACTACAGAAAACAGAGATTATCGAAAGTGGAGGGGTGTAATCTAAAAGTAAATTAGGAAATCAAAGAGAGAGCATGGAAGAACATGAGCAAGCAAAATCAAGGTGAACCCAAGGAAGCTTTTTCAATACATTAAGAGTAAAAGGATAACTAAGGGGAGAGTAGGGCCCATAATAGACCAACAAGGTAACCTATGTGTAGGGGAGGAAGATATTGGTATGGTTCTCAATGAATAATTTGTGTCGAACTTAACAAAAGAGGGGGACGATGCAGATATTGCAGTTAGGGAGGAAGAGTGTGAAGTATTGGATGTGGTAAACATAGGGAGAGAGGAAGTATTAATGGGATTAATACCCTGAAAGTTGATAAATCACCAGATCCGGATGAAATATACCCCAGGTTGTTAAAAGTAGCAAGAGAGGAAATAGCAAAGGGTCTGACCATCATTTTCCAGTCCTCACGGGATACAGCTGTGGTGCTGGCAGATTGTAGAACTGCTAACATTGTACCACTGTTTACAAAGGGAGCGAAGGATAGACCGAATAATTAAAGGCCAGTCAGTCTAACCTCAGAGTGGGAAAATTACTGGAATCTATTCTGAGAGACAGGATAAACTGTCACTTAGAAAGTCATGGATTAAGAAAGGATAGTCTGCATGGATTTGTTAAGGGAAGATCGTGTCTGACCAACTAGCATGAATGTTTTCAAGAAGTAACAAGGAAGATAGATAAGGGTCGCGCAGTTGATATGGTCGGCATAGATTTTAGTAAGGCTTTTGACAAGGTCCCATCGAGAAGGCTGGTTAACAAAATCAAATCCCATAGGATCAAGTGAAATGCAGTAAGGTGGATACAAAATCGGCTAAGTGGCAGGAAGCAAATAGTAATTGTTAACGGATATTTTTGCGACTGGAGGGCTGTTTCCAGTGCCATTACTGGTTCCCTGCTTTTTGTGGTATATATTAACGATTTGGACGTAGATATAGGGGGCATGATCAAGACATTTGCAGACGACAGAAAGATTGGTCATGTGGTAAATAGCGAGGAGGGTAGCTGCAGGCTGCAGGAAGATATTGATGTTCTGGTCAGATGAGTAGAAAGTGGCAAATGGAATTCAACTTGGAGAAGTGTGAGGTAATGCATTTGGGGGGTCAAACAAGGCAAAGGAATACATGATTAATGGGGAAATACTGAGATGTGTAGAGGAAATGAGGGACCTTGGAGCGAATGTCCACCTACCCTAAAGGTAAGAATACAGGTCGATAAGGTGGTTAAGAAGGCATATGGAATCCTTTCCTTTATTAGCTGAGATATATAATTTAGGAGCAATGAGGGTATGCTGGAACTGTATAAATCAACAGTCAGGCCACAACTTAAGTACTGTGTGCAGTTCTGGTCACTTCATTACAGAAAATATATAATTGCACTAAGAAGGGTACAGAGGAGATTTATGAGGATGTTGCCAGGACTGGAAAAATGCAGCCATGAGGAAAGATTGGATAAGCTGATGTTGTTCCCCTTGGAACAGAGAAGACTGAGGCGAAATCTGATTGAAATGTGCAAAATTATGAGGGGCTTGGGTAGAGTTCAGTGACTAGGGGACATAGATTTAAAATGATTGGTAAAAAAAGAATTAGAGGGGAGATGAGGCGAAAAATCACCCAGAGTGTGGTGGGGGTCTGGAACTCACTGTCTGAAAGGGTAGTTGAGGCTGAAAACCTGAACTCATTTTAAAGGAGTCTTCATGCACCTCAAGTGCCGTAATCTGCAGGGCTACGGACCAAATACTGGAAGGTGGGATTCGGCTTGTGGGATTGTTATTTGGCCGACAGAGACACAATGGGCCAAATGGCCTCTTTCTGTGTTAAAATCATTCTATGATTTTCTATGAGTTTTCAATGATTTTCTGGGTAGTGATAGGCTGTTTTAGTGAAGGTGTGTAGATGTGGTCAGAAGGTCATCTCGGGGTAAAATATGACACCAAGGTTTGAACAGTCTGGTTTAGTCTCACAGAGTTGCCAGGGAGAGGAATGGAGTCGGTGGTTAGGGAAGGAAGTTTGGAGCGGGGACTGAAAACAATGTCTTCAATCTTCTCAAATTTGAATTGCCACAGCAAATGTGTGAGGTAATACATTTTAGAAGGATGTATGTGGATAGACAACACAAGCTACATGTTACAACTGTAAAGGGAGTGCAAGAACAGAGAGACCTGGGGAGTTTATGTGTAAATCGTTGAAGGTCACAGGAGGGGTTAACAAAGCAGTCAATTAAGCATATGACACCCTGGGCTTTAGAAATAGAGGCATAGAAAATAAAACTTGGAAGTTATGTTAAATCTATATAAAACACATCCCAGTACATGACACATGGAACAACAGAATTTGCTTCTCCCTGCTGAAGGAGAAAATGATGAAATAGATGTTCACCCTCACCTCCAAGAATTATCAATGGACAACACACAGGCGTAGTAACTACTGGTCAGTTAGTTTAACATCAATGATGAGTAAGATTTTGCAAACAATAATCAGGGAAAAAGGGCAATACACACTTGGAGAAGTTTGAGTTAATTCAGGATAGCCAGCATAGATTTACAAAAGGAAGGTCATGCTTGACTAATCTAATTGAATTTTTTGATGATATAACAGAGAAAGTTGATGAAGGGAATGTGATGGATGTTGTCTATATTGGTTTGAAGAATGTGTTTGATAAAGTACCACATAAAAGGTTAATTACCAACATTGAGTCTCATGGCATGGGAGGGTCAGTTTCCAATTGGCTAAAACAGATGGATAATGTACAGAAAACAGTGTGTCATAGTAAATGGCTGTTGTTCAGACTGGAGGATGTTAGACAGGGGCGTTCTCACAGGATCAGTGCTAGGGTCACCGTTCTATTTTGCTGTGTATAAATGAATTGGATCTTGGAATACAGAGCAGAATTTCAAAATCTGTCTCCGATACCAAACATTAGGCTGTGACAAACAGTGAGTATGTCCAGAACCATCTGTGACAGGACATAGATAGTGAGTAGAATGGGCAGACAAGTGGCAGATAGAAGTGTGAGACAAGTGTGAGACAAGTATGAGTTGATGCATTTTGACAGAAAGGATAGGAAGGCAATATAGAATTAATAGCACTGTTGTAAACAGTGTGCAGGAACATAGAGATCTTTGGGTGCATGTGTATCCATCTTTAAAGGTGACAGGACATATTGAAAGAGTGGTTAGCAAAACACATATAATCTTACATTACAGAAAGAGAGGTATTGAGTACACAAGCCGACAAGTTATGATAAACGTTTAAAAATCTCTGCTTATGTCTCAGCTGGACTATTGTGAAGGTCCTTGAAATGGTTCATCGGATGGAAGAAGGACAAGGGTGCCCGGTTGAATGTTTTGGACAAGAAATGCAGTGGGGATATGTGGAAAAATGTTTTCATGCAGCGGGTGTTAATGATCTGGAACTCACTGCCCACAAGTGTGGTGGAAGCAGAGACAATCAGTGACTTCAAACGAAAGCTGATGGGCACGTGAAGGAAATTGATTTGTTACAGGGATTGAGTGGGGCAGTGTGACTGACTGGATTGCTCCATGTGGAGCCAGCATTGGCATGATGGACCGAATGACCTACTTCTGTGCCGTAAATGACTCTATCACTCTCTGTGACTCAATGTTGGAAATGTCTCCGACTCCTGTCTGGAAAGATCCAGATACATGGAGTCTCAATGAAACTTTTACCTTCGCGGCCACTGAGAGCTCCGTCCTCACCCTGGTGTGAGACTCCAGGTCATGTTCCAGGAGATGACACAGCACTGTGACCACCTCCTTATTGAATCAGACTCACCTCACACCCTGCTCCAGGATTGGTGTAGGTATTCAAAGTGCTTTTTGTCAAACCCGGGGTCGGTAGGGCAGAGTCCCTCTTCCTCCCTCTTTACAGAGATTCCCTTTCTGCAGCCTCTGCTGCATTTGTTGCTCATGGTACTGACCCAGAGACACTGTAACTACAGTCGCCATACCTCGTGCAGAGTTGGGTAAACAAATCCTCTGTCCTCCCTGAATGTCTGCAGCAGCTCACAGCACAACCTCCAGTAAACCATCCACAGCACCTCTTCTAACTATACAATAGCAGAAGTAAGTCAAAAGCCCCTCACCAGTCAGTTGGATGCCTGGTCCTTTTAAATAACACTGGAAGGGGTTCCTCGTGCTGCTGAATGTATGCTCAGCTGAGAGTGACTAACACAGGTGGTCAGTGGGCATGCACAGACCAACATTCAAAGAAGTACATCAACACTGTCGGGCGAGTGCACTGACGTCCTTTTGAACCCCTCCTTACGCTAACTGCACATACATGGCATGCCCGGTCAAGACCCCTGCCCAGCATGGGGCGTTGTGTTGGCCACTCTGTAAGTGGCTGGCTGTGCAGATCGCATCATTTTATGAATCAAGGTTTCTGTAACGTTGGCAGCAGCGTGAAAAACACAGCCGGGGGAGATCGAGAGAGAAAGCAACTCACTTTGAAAGGGGAATTGGAAAAAGATTTGAAAGCATAAGATTTTCAAGAATATGTGAAATGGACTGGGGAATGGGACTGATTGGAGCGGTAAGGCCATGGAGGGATTCAAACACAAGAATGAGAATCTTAAAATTAAGGTGCTGCCAGACCGAGAGCCAGTGTAGTTCAGTGAGCCCAGGGGTGATGGGTGATCGGGATTTGGTGTGAGTTAGGATACAGGCAGCAGAGTTCAGGATGGTCTGTGGTTTATGGCTGTTTATAACTGGGAGGGTGACCAGGATAGAGTTGGAATAGTCAAGGGTGGATTTACTCGAGGCACAGATGAGGGTTTTAGTGCAGCACATGGGCTGACGCAAAGGTGGAGACAGGTGATACTACAGAGGTGGTAGTAGGCAGGGTTGTTGATGAACAGAATATGGAGGTGAACTCAGCTCTGGTGTAAATTTAACACAGCGGTTGCAAACAGTTTACTCCAGCCTCAGACATTGGGCAAGGAGGGGAATGCAGACAGTGGATTGGGAGTGGTATTTGTGACAGAGACAGAAGATAAAGGCTTAAGTCTTTCCAAGATTTACATGAAAAGAACACTAAATCAGTGAAATCTGGTTTATAGATCTAATAGTTGGAAAACAGAGACTTACCAGGGACATCAGTAATGGCGAGGATTGGATAGTAAATCGTTTGAATCATCTTCAGTGCATGATAGATCCGCCATTTCAATGTTATCCAAAAATAATCTGCAGTAACCAGGCTAAGGCAATCGGATAAACTCCTGTCCATTGTTGTTACATTCCAATCTATTGTTCTCAGATTATGACCCATTGTTGTAACATTCCAATCTATTGTTCTCAGATTATGACCCATTGTAACATTCCAATCGATTGTTCTCAGATTCTGACCCATTGTTGTAACATTCCAATCTAGTGTTCTCAGATTCTAACCCATTGTTGTTGCATCCCAATCTATTGTTCTCAGATTATGATCTATCCTCTACAAATCCCTGCACTCATGGATATTTGAAAATACTGGGAGTTCCGTTTTAACGGAAGGCAAAACTCTGCAGTGATACAATTAGAGTCCATGATGACTGACATTAATTTATGTCACTGAACAAACAGTTTCAGTTCACCCCTTTCAATCCTTTTTGTACCACAATAAAGTAGAAGATTTACCCCGTCTGGGAGGGCTGCATGAGTGTTGCTGAGGGGAAGGCATGGTGGAAATAGCACAGGCACTGGCCAGAATCTTTCAATCCGCCTTGGGTGTGTGAGTGTTATCAGAGGACTGGAGGGCTGTAAATGTTGCATCCAGTTTACAAAATGAGACATTAGATAAATCCTGTAACTACTGACCTGTCTGTCATCTGTCGGTGGTTGGAAATTTCGAGAGGCTGTAACCCAGTTCAAAAATCTATAATTCTTGGAAAAACATTGGATAATATATGACAAACAGCATGGATAGGTTAAGGGAAAATCATGTCTGATAATCTTGATCAAGTTCGTTGATGACATAACTGTCAGTGTTAATGAGAGTAGTGTGCTTCCTGTTATGTATATGGACTTTCAAAAGGCCTGTGATCAAATGACATTTCATAGACTTGTTATGAAATATGGAGCACGTGGATTAATGTGACAGTGATAGTGTGGATATGACACTGACTCAGGGACAGAAAGCAGAGAGAAGTGGTGAACAGTCATTGTTCAGACTGGGGGAGGGGGAGTATACAGTGCTGTTTCTCATGGGTCAGTATCAGAACCAGTGCTGTTCCTGACATATAGATAGATATACAAACGACACAGGCGAATATGTTAAAAAAAGTCATTTCAACTCTTGCAGATGACATGAAACTCAGAAATAAAGGTGGCAAAGCTGCAGACCACAGGATTATCCAACCTCACAGACCTTGTTTTACTTATCCTTCACTCTAATCCAACACAAATTTATTTCTCACTCTGTAACTTTTATGTGAGTGACTTTCATGTAAGTATGTGCTTGAATGTGCTGCGTATATTTTTATGATTTTATTTAGATTCAGTTTGTTACGTAAAATAAACTCACCTCTTGTTTAAACTCACGAAGACCTGGCCGATTGGTTCTTCCACGATCACAACAAAGGTAAAAGGTAAAATACTCACTGAGCTATAGAGTCATAGAGTTATACTGCACAGAAACAGGCCCTTCAACCTATCGTGTCTGTGCCGTCCATCAAGCACCTATCTATTCCAATCCCATTTTCCACCACTTGGCCCAAGGCCTTGTATGCTATGGCGTTTCAAGTGCTCGTCTAAATACTTCTTAAATGTTGTGAGTGTTCCTGCCTCTACCACCTCTTCAGGCCGTGCTTCCAGATTCCAACCACCCTCTGGGTGAAAAACAAATCCTCCTGTCCCTTACTTTAAATCAATGTGCCCTGGTTATTGTCACCTCCGCAAAGGAAAAAGGTTTCTTCCTATCTATGCCCGACATACTATTGCACACCTCAATCACGTCACCCTTCAGCCTTCTCTGCTCTAAACAAAATAACCCTAGCCTATCCAGCCTCTCTTCGTGCCTGAAATGCTCCAGCCCAGGCAAAATCCTGGTGAATCTCCTCTGCACCCTCTTCAGTGAAATCACATCCTTCCTATCGTGTGGTGCCGCGAATTGTACACAGTTCTCCATCTGTAATCTAACTAGAGTTTTATACACCTCCATCATAACCTCGCAGCTCTTACATTCTTTGCCGCCGCTAATAAAGGCAAGTATCCCATATGCCTCCCTAACCACCTTGTCTACCTGTGCTGCTGCCTTCAGTGATCTATGGGCAAGTACACCAAGGTCCCTCTGACCCTCCCTACTTCCGAGGGACCTACCATCCATTGTATATTCCCTTGCCTTGCTAGTCCTCCCAAAATGCATCACCTCACACTGCTCAGGATTAAATTCCATTTGCCACTACTCTGTCCATTTTACCAGCCCATCTATATCGCCCTGTAATCGAAGGCTTTTCTCTTCAGTATTTATGACACCACCAATTTCTGTGTCATCTGTGAACGTACTGATCATGCCTCCTATCTTCATGTCTAAATCATTAATCTGCTCTACAAACAGCAAATGCTTCTGCACCCATCCCTGTGGTACACCACTGGTCACAGGCTTCCACTCACAAAAACAACCCTCGACCTTTGCGTCCTGCCACTAAGGCAATTTTGGTTGCAATTTGCCAAATTGCCCTGGAACCAATGGTCTCTTACCTTCTTAACCAATCTCCCATGCGGGAACTTATCAAAAGCCTTACTGAAGTCCATATAGACTACATCAATTGTTTACCTTCATCTACACATCTAGTCACCTCCTTGAAAAATGCAATCAAATTTAGAAACATGATCTCCCCCTGACGAAGCCATGCTGACTATCCTTGATAAATCCCTGCCTCCTCAAGTGGAGATTAATCCTGTCCATCAGAATTTTTCCCAATAGGTTCCCTACCACTGATGTTAGACTCACGGATCTGAAATTACCTGGTTTATCCCTGCTACCCTTCTTGAATAATGGTACTACATTCGCTGTCCGCCAATCCTCTGGTACCTCTCCTGTGGCCAGAGAAGTGGTAAAAACATTTGACCCAGAGGGAAAAAAATGTTAATACAGGTTTTATTGTGCTTTTCACTGCTGGAACACTAGAATGAGCTCCAGGACATCACTGCAGGAGTACCTCAGGATAGTGTCCTAGGTCCAACCATCTTCATTGGCTTCATCATTGACCTTCCTTCAATCATCAGGTCAGAAGTCGGGACGTTCGCTGATGATTGCACAATGTTCATCACCATTCGCGACTCCTCAGATACTGAAGCTGTCTGTGTAGAAATACAGCAAGACCTGGACAATATCCAGTCTTGGGCTGATAAGTGGCAAGTAACATTCGCGCCACATAAGTGCCAGGCAATGACCATCGCCAACAAAAGAGAATCTAACCATCTCCCCTTGACATTCAACGGCATTACCATCGCTGATTCCCCCACTATCAACATCCTAGGTGCTACCATTGACCGAAAACTGAACTGGAGTAGCCATATAAATACCGTGGCTACAAGAACAGGTCAGAGGCTAGGAATCCTGAGGCGAGTAACTCACCTCCTGACTCCCCAGAGCCTGTCCACAATCTACAAGGCACAAGTCAGGAGTGTGATGGAATACTCTCCACTTGCCTGGATGGGTGCAGCTCCAACAACACTAAAGAAGCTCGACACCATCCAGGACAAAGCAGCTCGCTTGATTGGCACCCCATCTACAAACATTCACTCCCTCCATCACCGACGCACAGTGGCATCAGTGTTTAGCATCTACAAGATGCACTGCAGCAATGCACCAAGGCTCCTTAGACAGCACCTCCCAAACCCGCGACCTCTACCAACTGGAAGTACAAGGGCAGCAAATACATGGGAACACCATCACCTGCAAGTCACACACCATCCTGACTTGGAACTATTATCGCCGTTCCTTCACTGTCGCTGGGTCAAAATTCTGAAACTCCCTTCCAAGCAGCACTGTGGGTGTACCTACCCCACATGGACTGCAGCTGTTCAAGAAGGCATCTCACCACCACCATCTCAAGGGCAATTAGGTATGGGCAATAAATGCTGGCCTGGCCAGCGGCGCCCACATCCCGTGAATGAATAAAAAAAATGTCCACTTTCTAAGCCAATACCTTCCTAAGCTGGAGCATACAAAGATATGAACATACGAATTTGGACCAGGAGTAGGCCACGCGGCTCCTCAAACCTGCTCTGCCATTCAGTAAGATCATGGCTAATCCGATTGTAACATTCCCACCTACCCCCACTAAACTTTCACCCCTTTCCTTATCAAGAATCTATCTACTTCTGCCTTAAAAATATTTCAAGACTCTGCTTCCACTACTTTTTGAGGAAGTGAGTTCAAAATCCTCACGGCCCTCTGACAAAAAGCAATTCTACTAATTTCTGATTTAAATGGGCGACCACGTATTTTTAAATAGTGATGCCGAATGTTAGATTCTCCCACCAGGGGTAACGTCCTTTCTACATCCACCCTGTCAAGGCCCCTCAGAGTTTTGTAGGTTTCAATCAAGTCACCTCTTATGCTTCTAAATTCCAACGGATACAAGCCTAGCCTGTCCAAACATTCCTCATAAGAAACCCTCCCATTCCAGGTATTAGTCTCGTAAACATTTTCTGAATTGCTTCCAATGCATTTACATCCTTCTTTAAATAAGGAGACCGATAATGTACACAGTACTCCAGATGCGGTCTCACCAATGCCCTGTATACCGGAAGAATAACCACCCTACTTTTGTATTGCCTTTGACAAGGTCCCTCATGGCAGACTGGTACAAAAGGTGAAGTCACACGGGATCAGAGGTGAGCTGGCAAGATGGATGCAGAACTGGCTCCGTCATAGAAGACAGAGGGTAACAGCGGAAGGGTGCTTTTCTGAATGGAGTGATGTGACTAATGGTGTTCTGCAGGGATCAGTGCTGGGACCTTTGGTCTTTGTCGTACATATAAATGATTTGGAGGAAAATGTATCTGGTCTGATTAGTAAGTTTGTGGACGACACAAAGGTTGGTGAAGTTGCGGATCATGATGACGATTGTCAGAGGATGCAGCATGATATAGATTGGTTGGAGACTTGGGCGGAGAAATGGCAGATAGAGTTTAATCCAGACAAATGTGAGGTAATACATTATGGAATATCTAATGCAGGTGGGAAGTATACAGTAAATGGCAGAACCCTTAGGAGTATTGACAGGCAGAGAGACTTGGGCGTACAGGTCCACAGGTCACTGAAAGTGGCAACGCAGGTGGATAAGGTAGTCAAGAAGGCATACGGCATGCTTGCCTTCATCGGTCGGGGCATAGTGTATAAAAATCGACAAGTCACGCTGCAGCTGCACAGAACTTTAGTTAGGCCACACTTCGAATACTGCGTGCAATTCTGGTTGCCACACTACCAGAAGGACGTGGAGGCTTTGGAGAGAGTACAGAAGAGGTTTACCAGGATGATGCCTGGTCTGGAGGGCATTAGCTATGAGGAGAGGTTGGATAAACTTGGATTGTTTTTGCTGGAAAGACGGAGGTGGAGGGGCGACATGATAGAGGTTTACAAAGTTATAAGCGGCATGGACAGAGTGGATAGTCAGAAGCTTTTTCCCAGGGTGGAAGAGTCAGTCACTGGGGGACATAGCTTTAAGGTGAGAGGGGCAAAGTTTAGAGGGTATGTGCGAGGCAAGTTCTTCACACAGAGGGAGGTGAGTGCCTGGAGTTGCCACATCCAGGGGAGGTGGTGGAAGCAGGTGCGATTGCAACGTTTAAGAGGCATCTTGACAAATACATGAATAGGATGTGAATAGAGAGATGCGGTCCCCGAAAGTCCAGAAGTTTTTAGTTTAGGCAGGCATCAAGATCGGCGCAGTCTTGTAGGGCCGAATGGCCTGTTCCTGTGCCGTACTTTTCGTTGTTCTTTGTATTCAATTCCCCTCATGATAAACGATAACATTCTATTAGCTTTCCTAATAACGTGCTGTACCTGCATGCTGACCTTTTGCAATTCATGCACGAGGACACCCATATCCCTCTGCACCTCAGAGCTCGGCTATCTCTCACCATTGAGATAATATGGTTATTTTTTATTCTTCCTGCCAAATTGGACAATTTCACATTTTCCCACACTGTACTCCGTTTGGCAGGTCTTTCCCACTCACTTCACCTATCTATATCCCTTTGTAACCTCCTGATGCCCTCTTCCTAACTTATTGTGCTATCTATCTTTGTGTCATCAACAATTTTAGCAACCAAAGCTCCGGTCCCTTCATGCAAGTCATTTATGTAAATTGTAAAATGTTTAGGCCCCAGCATTGATCCCTGTGGCACACTACTCGTTACATCTTGCCAACCAGAAAATGACCCATTTTGCCTGCTCCCCGTTTCCTGTTAGCTAGTCAATCTTGTGTCCAAGCCAATATGTTACCCCGACACCATGAGGCTTTATTTTCCGCAGTAACCTTTGAGTTGGCACCTTATCAAATGCCTTCTGGAAATCTATGGACGGTACATCCACCAGTTCCCCTTTCTCCACAGTACATGTTATTTCTTCAAACGCCAATAAATTGGTTAAACGTGATTTCCTTTTCGCAAAACCATGTTGAATTTGATTTGTCACCTTGATTTTTTCTAAGTGCGCTGCTATAACATCTTGAATAATAGCTTCTCAACTTTTCCCCAAGACAGATATTAAGCTAACTGGCCTGTAGTTTCCTGATTTCTGTCTCCCTCCCTTTATGACTAAAGGCGCTACATTCCCAATAAAGGAGTTACGTACAGAGTGAAGTTAAAATCCCTATCTGTTAAAAAGTTGAGCAATGCAGCTGGGCAGTCTGGGATTACTCTCTGTCCAAAAGCTAGGAAACTGGAAATCCTAAGCCTTGTGACCAACCATTTTTCACTTGAAGCTGAAGACCCACACAGGGTTAGAATCACTAACAGATAGAGTAATGTCAGCTAAGGTAAAAATAGAACAGAAGAGACTAGAATTAGAATTCCTGAGAGAGAGAGAAAGAGCAGAATGAGTGTCAATAAAGGAAAAAAGTAAGAGTGCTCCAGAAAGAGAAGGAGGAAAGGGAGTTAAGGCGGTTCAAACAACTAGAGGAAAACCCAGTACACCCAGAGAAGTCACAGCTAGTGAGGGATCATGTGTTGAGCTCTTAAGGTTCTCCCAGTTCATTCCAAAGTTCAATGAGGAGGATGTGGCAGTATTTGTGTCACTTTTGAAAAGGTTGTAAAGCAGCTGAAATGGCCAGCAGAGAGCTGGACACTGTTTTTACAAAGCAAAGTAACATGAAAAGCCAATGAGGTTTATTCACTGTTGCCAGACGAAAGTTCATCAGATTATGAGATTAATAAAAATGCTTTCCTGGGAGCATATTAGACAGTACTGGAGGTGTACCAGCAAAAATTCCAAACCCTCCGAAAGCAGCCTGACTAAACTTACCTCGAGTTTGAAAGAGTTAAGCAGCTTCTGAACATAGGGACATGGGAGCAGGAGTAGGCCATTCAGCCCATCGATGCTGCTCCACTATTCAATATGACGATGGCTGATCATCCACTTCAGTGCCTTTTTCACACACTGTCCTCTTTTCCCTTATGTCATTTGTATTTAGAAATCTATGGATCTATCAGTTAAACAGACTCAATGACTGAGATTCCACAGCTCTCTGGAGTGGAGAATTCCAATGATTCACAACCCTCTGAGTAATGAAACTTCTCCTCATCTCAGTCCTAAGTGGCATCCCACTAATTTTGAAATTGTATCCATTGGTTCTCGACTCCGTAACCAGGGGAAATATCGTACGTGCATATACCCTGTCTATCCCTTTAAGTATTTTGTCGGTTTCAATCAGATCAAATCTCATCTTCGAAACTCTGGAGAATACAGGCCCAGTTTCCCAATCTCTCTTCATCGGACAGTCCCGCCAACCCGGGAGCAAGTCTGGTGAACCTTCATTGCACTCCCTCTCTGGCAATAATAGCCTTTCTAAGGTAATGGGACCAAAACTGCACACAATATTCCAGCTGTGGTCTAACCGAGGTTCAATACAATTGAAGCAAGACTTCATTACTCATGTACTCAAATCATCTTGTGATAAAGGCTAACATACCATTAACCTTCTAATTGCTTGCTGCACCTGCATGTTAGTTTTCAGTGACTTACTGACACCCAGGTTCCTTTGTACATCTTCACTTTCTAATCTCTTACTATTTAAAAAATACTCTGCACATCTGTTCCTTCTACCAAAGTGGATAACCTCATATTTGCCCATATTGTATTCCACCTTCCATGCTCTTGCCCAGTCCATAAGTCTGTCCAAATCCCTTTGAAACCGCTTTGCATCTTCCTCACAAGACACATTCCCACCTAGCTTTGTGGCATCTGCGAACTTGGAAATATTGCATTTTGTCCCCACATCAAAATCATTGATATATATTGATCTCAGCTGGGGCCCAAGTACTGATCCTTGCGTTACCCAACTAGTCACAGCCTGCCAAAGTGAGAATGACCTGCTTATTCCTATCTCTGCTTTCTGTCTGTTAACCAATCATTAATCCATGCCAGTATAGTAACTCCTCTTTAATTTTGCTAACCAACCTCCTGTGGCGGACTTGATCAAAAGCCTTCTGAAAATCCAAGTATACCACATCCGCCAACTCCCCTTTATCAATTCTGTTAGTGACATCCTGAATAAAAACTCCAACAGGTTCGTCAAACATGATTACTCATTCATAAATCCATGTTTACTATGCACAATCAGGTCATTAATATCCAACTGTCCATTTATCACATCCTTTAGAATAGATTCCCTGCATTTTAACAACCACAGATGTACGAAAGTAGGTCTATAATTCTCTGCTTCCTCTCTCCCTCCCTTCTTAAACAGTGGGGTGACATTTGCTGTCTACCAATCTGCAGGAACCATTCCAGAATCTATAGAATTTTTTTAAATGATCATCAATGCATCCAATATTTCCGTAGCTACCTCTTTCAAGATTCTGAGATGTAGAATATCAGGTCCTGTGGACTAATCAACCTTCAGCTCCATTACTTTTTCCAATACAACCTTCCTACTAATATTAATTTCCTTCACTTCTTCAATCTCCCGAGTCCCTTGGATCGCTAATTCTGGGAGATTTCTTGTGCCTTGTTCAGTGAAGGCAGACACAAAGTAATCATTTAACTTCACTTCCATTTCTCTATTCCCCAATATAACTCGGGTAGGCGGTGGCGTAGTGGTATTATCACTGGACTATTAACCCAGAAAGCCAGGGTATTTTTCTGGGGACATGTGTTTGAACCCCATCATAGCAGAAGGTGGAATTTGAATTTAATTAATAAATCTGGAATTAAAAGCTAGTCTAATGAGGGCCAGGAAACCATTGTCGATTGTTCTAAAACCGATCTGGTTCACTAATGTCCTTGAGGGAAGGAAATCTGCTGTCCTTGCCTGGTCTGGCCTACATGTGACTCCAGACCCACAGCAATGTGGTTAACTCTTACATGCCCTCTGAAATAGCCTAGCAAGCCACTCAGTTGTACCTAACTGCTACGAAGTCAATAAAAAGGAATGAAACCGGACGGACAATCCACCATCGAACTGGGCACCAGAAACGACAACGGCAAACCCAGCCCTGCCGACCCTGCAAAGTCCTACTTACTAACATCTGGGGTCTTGTGCCGAGTCTGTGCCGACCATCAACCACCCATTTATACTAATCCTACACTAATCCCATATTCCTACCACATTCCCACCTGTCCCTATATTTCCCTACCACCTACCTATACTAGGGGCAATTTATAATGGCCAATTTACCTATCAACCTGCAAGTCTTTGGCATGTGGGAGGAAACCGGAGCACCCGGAGGAAACCCACGCAGACACAGGGAGAACTTGCAAACTCCACACAGGCAGTACCCAGAATTGAACCCGGGTCGCTGGAGCTGTGAGGCTGCGGTGCTAACCACTGCGCCACTGTACCACAATAATGCAGAACATTTACCCGGTCTGGATGGGATATATGAGGGTGACTGAGGGAAGGAATGGTGGAAATAACAAGGGCACTGGACAAAATGTTTCAATCCTCCTTGGATATGACAGTGATGTTCGAGGACTGGAGGACTGTAAATGTTACATCCTGCTTTAAAAAAAGGAGGTTGGATAAATCCTGTAACTATCAGTCAAATATTGGTGGTTGGAAACTTCAGACACAGGAAGAGGCCGCTTGGCACATTGTGTCTGCGCTGTCCCAAAAAATATACACCTATACTAATCCCACCTTCCAGCCCTGCAGATTATGTCACTTGAGGTGAACATGCAGACTCCTTTTGAATGAGTGGAGGGATTCTGCCTCAACTATCCTTTCAGGCATTAAGTTCTACAACCTCACTAAAAACAAGGGACCCAGTACTAAACCCTGTGGAACGCCAGTGGAAACAGTCCTCCAGTCACTAAAGTACCCATCAACAACTACCCCTTAATAAAAACAAGAAATGCTGGAAATACTCAGCAGGTCTGAGAGCATCAGTGGAGAGAGAAGCAAAAGTAACATTTCAGGTCAGTGACCATTCTTCACTGACCTGAAACCTTAACTCTGCTTCTCTCTCCACAGATGCTGCCAGACCTGCTGAGTATTTGCAGCATTTCATGTTTTTACTTCAGATTTCCAGCATCGGCAGTATTTTGCTTTTATTGTAACAATTACCCTTTGTTCCTTGTCGCTGAGCCAATTTTGTATTTTTAGGTTAACAAGTTTCTCCTCAACTCCCCGCTAATTCTTCAACCAAGCACTGCCCCCTAGTCACTGATCTCTTTGTTAGGTTGAATAGACTCTTCACCTCCACTCTATCCAAGCCCTTCAAAATTATGTCCATTTCAATCAGATCTCCACACAGCCTTCTCTGTTCCAGGTAGAACAACCTCAGCCTATCCAATCTTTCCTCATAGCTGCATTTTTCCAGTCCTGGCGACATCCTTGTAAATCTCCTCTGTACCCTCTCTCGTGCAATTACATCCTCCGTGTAAAGAGGTGACCAGAAATGCACATAGTACTCAGGTTGTGGTCTAACCAATGACGTATACAGTTCCAACATGACCTCCCTGCTCTTGTATTCTGCACCTCAGCTAATAAAGGAAAGGATTTCATATGCCTTCCTAACCACCTTCAGAGATCAGTGGACCTTGACTCCAAGATCCTTCACTTCCTCTACACGTCTCACTATTTTCCTATTAATCGTCTATCCCTTTGCCTTGTTTGACCGATTCAATTGCACCGTCTCATAATTAACCAGGTTGAATTCCATTTGCCACTTTCCTGCCATCAATATTTTCCTGCAGCCGACAGCTATCCTTGCTATCTGCCGCACAGCTAATCTGTGTACCATCTGCACACATTTTATTTAGAGATGTAGCACTGAAACAGGCCCTTCGGCCCACCAATTCTGTGCCGACCATCAACCACCCACTTATACTAACCCTACAATAATCCCATATCCCTACCACATCCCCACCAGTCCCTATATTCCCCGACCACCGACATATACTCGGGGCAATTTATAACGGCCAATTTTCCTATCAACCTGCAGGTTTTTGGCTGTGGGAGGAAACCGAAGCACCCGGCGAAAACCCACGCCAACACAGGAACGAACTTGCCAACTCCACACAGGCATTACCCAGAATTGAACCCGGGTCGCTAGAGCTGTGAGGCTGCGGTACTAACCACAGCCACGGTGCCGCCCTACATCATGCCCCCCTACATTTACGTTCAAATCGTTAATATATGCTACAAAAAGCAGGGTACCCAGTGCTGAGCCCTGTGGAACGCCACTGGAAATAGACCTCAAGTCAGAAAAACAACAGTCAACAGTCACCCTTTGTTTCCTGCCACTGAGCCAATTTTGTATCCACCTTGCTGCATTTCCCTGGATTCCATGGGATTTTGTTTAACCAGTATGCCACATGGAACCGTGACAAAAGCCTTGCCAAATCCATGTCGACCATATCAATTGCACTCCCCTCATCTATCATCCTTGCTACTTCTTCGTAAAATTCTATCAAGCTAATTAAGCAATGTCTTCCCTATCAATACCATGCTGACTATCCTTGATTAAACTGTGCCTTTCTAAATGACACTTTATCCTGTCTCTCAGAATAGATTCCAATAATTTGTCCACTACTGAGGTTAGACGGACTGGTCTGTAATTATTCGGTCTATCCCTTGCTCCCTTTTTAAAGAGGTACAATGTTAACAGTTCACCAATCCTCTGGCACTGCATCTGTATCCAGTGTGGACTGGAAAATGATGGTCAGACCCTCTGCTATTTCCTCTCTCATCTCTTTTGACAACCTAGGATACATTTCAACTGGCCCTGGTGATGTATCAACTTTCAAGGATGCTAATCAAATTATTACTTCCTCTATCCCTATGTATATCCCATCCAATAATTTACAGTCCTCCTCCTTACCCACTATATCTGCATCGTCCACCTCTTTTGTTAAGACAGACGCAAAGTATTCATTAAGAACCATACCAACATCTTCCGTGCCTACTCATGTATATCCACTTATGTATATGGACTTTCAAAAGGCCTGAGATCAAACGACATGTCATAGACTTGTTATGAAAAATGGAAGACATGGATTAATGTAACAGTGAGGCTGTGGATATGAGAGTGACTCAGGGACAGAAAGCAGAGTGAAGTGGTGAACAGTCATTGTTCAGACTGGAGTGGTGCCGTTTCTCAGGGTTCAATGCCCTCTGCGTGCTATCAAGAAACGACTGAAGGCACTGGATACTGCAAAGGCTATGGGCCCTGACAATATTCCAGCAATAGTACTGAAGACCGCTGCTCCAGACCTTGCCGTGCTCCTAGCCAAGCTGTTCTGGTGCAGCTACAACACTGACATCTACCCTGCATTGCATTGTGGAAAATTGCCCAGGTATGTCCTGTACACAAAAAGCTGGACAAGTCCAACCCGGCTAATTACCACCCCATTACCGCTCTCATTCATCAGTACAGTGATGGAAGGTGTCATCGATAGTGCTATCAAGCAGCAATTGCTCAGCAAAAACCTGCTCAGTGACGTTCAGTTTGGGTTCCGCCAGGGGCCACTCAGCTCCTGACTTCATTACAGCCTTGGTTCAAACATGGACAAAAGAGCTGAACTCAAGAGGTGAAGTGAGAGTGACTGCCCTTGACATCATGGCAGCATTTGACCGTGTATGGCATCAAGGAGCCCGAGTAAATCTGAGGTCAATGGGAATTGGGGGAAAACCTTCAGCAGGCTGGAGTCACACCAATTGCAAAGGAAGATGGTTGTGGTTGTTGGAGGTCAATCATCTGATCTCCAGGACATCACTGCAGGAGTTCATCAATGTAGTGTCCTCGGCCCAACCACCTTCAGCTGCTTTATCAATGACCTTCCTTCAATCATAAGGTCAGAATTGGGGATGTTCGCTGATGATTGCACAATGTTCAGCACCATTCGCAACTCCTCAGATACTGAAGCAGTCGGTGTAGAAATGCAACAAGAGCTGGACAACATCCAGGCTTGGAAAGATAATTGGCAAGTATCATTTGCACTGCATAACTGCCAGGCAATGAATATCTCCGACAAGATAGAATATAACTACCTCCCCTTGACAGTGCTGCCACTGTGCACCAGTGGTGAATGTTTGTGGATGGTGTGCCAATCAAGCGGGCTGCTTTGTCCTGGATGTAGTTGAGCTTCCTGAGTGTTGTTTGAGCTGCACCCATCCAGGCAAGTGGAGAGTATTCAATCACACTCCTGACTTGTGCCTCGCAGATGGTGGACAGGCTTTGGGGAGTCAGGAGGTGAGTTATTCGCCACAGGATTCCTGGGATCTCACCTGCTCCTGTGGCCACGGTATTTATATGGGTACTCCAGTTCAGTTGCTGATCATTAGCAAAACCCCAAGATGTTGATAGTGGGGGAATCAGCGATGGTAATGCCATTGAATGTCCAAGATGCACTGCAGCAACGCACCAAGGCTCCTTAGACAGCGCCTTCCAATCCCGCGACCTCTACCACATAGAAGGAAACACCACCACCTGCAAGTTTCCCTCCCAGCCCCACACCATGCTGATTTGAAACTATCTTGCCGTTCCTTCACTGTTGCTGGGTCAAAATACCAGAACTCCCCTCCTAAAAGCACTGTCGGTGTACCGACCCCAAGTGGACTGCAGAGGTTGAAGAAGGCAGCTCACCACCGCCTTGTCAAGGGCAACTAGGGATGGGCAATAAATGCTGGCCTAGCATTTATGTCCACATCACATGAATGAATAATAAAATTGATACCAGATGACTGGAGGGCTATCAATGTTACACCCTGTTCACAAAAGGGGAAGTAGGACAAACCATGTAACTGTCAGTCTAATGTTGGTGCTTGGAAAATTCTGGAGGCCAGAACCCAGCACAAAATTGTATCTTGCTTGTAAAATCGTGTCTTAATAAATGATAAGCAGCACGGATAGGTTAAAGTAAAATTATTTCTGATAATCTCGATAGAGTTTGTTGACATAACTGTGAGTGTTAATGAGGATAGCGTCTTTCGTGTGATAGAATCATAAACTCGTACAATGTTTAAGGCACAGAAAGAGGCCACTTGGCCCATCGTGTCTGTGCCAGCCGAAAAATTATCTACCTATTCTAAAACCACCTACCAGCATTTGATCCATTGCCCTGCAGATTATGGAACTTGAGGTGCACATGCAGACTCCTTTTGAATGAGTAGAGGATTCCTCCCTCAACCATCATTTCTGGCAGTGACTTCCAGACCATCACGAAAATCAGGGGACCCAGTATTGAGCCCTCTGGAACGTCACTGGAAACAGTCCTCCAGTCACGAAAACACCCGTCAACAACTACCCTTTGTTTCCTGCCACGGAGCAAATTTTGTATTTCAGGCTGAACAAGTTTTTCCTCATATCCCCTCTGATCTTTCTACCATTCACTTGAAATGTTTGTCCCCTAGTCACTGATAATTCTGCGATGTGTGTTCATGTGATGTGTGTGGCGCTAGCTAGGCCAGCATTTATTGCCCATTCCTAACTGCCCTTGAGAAGGTGATGGTGAGCTGCATGTGGATGAAAGAGAGATAATACAAGCTAAATGGCACAACTTTAAAGATGGTGAGAATAGCAGAGAGACCTAGGATTTTTGCGTGCACTTTTGAAGTTAGCTGGACATGTTCACACACATTTAACAAATCACTTCCATTCCTAGGATTTAGTTCTAAATACGCAGAGTATAATAAACAGGATGTTATGTTACACCAATAGAAGACTAGTTCGGCTCCACCTGGAAAACTACACTTAAGAAAGTACATGAAAACATCGGATAGGGGACAGAAGAGTTTTACTGGAACTTTCCCAGGGATGAGGGATTACAGTTATGTAGCTGAGATTGTTCTCTTTAGCGCAGGGAAATATAACCGAGATCCGACAGAGATATGGGACAGAAAGCAGAGAGTAGTGGAGAATGGTTATTGTTCAGTCTGGAGGGAAGTGCACTGTGGGGTTCCCCAGTGTCATTGTTGGGATCACTGTTGCTGTATGTTGATGCAATGGGCTTGTGTACAGAGGGGATAATGTCAATTTTTTATGATGGTGGGAAACTCAGAAATGTGAATAAACAGTGAGAAGGATAGTAACAGACTTCAGGAGGACAGAGACTGGCTGGTGAAATGGGCAGGAACATGGCAGATGCAATTTAACACAATGAAGTGTGAAGTGAGATATTTGGGTAGGAATTATGTGGAGAAACAATGTAAACTAAATGGTATCATTATAAAATGGGTGCAGGATTAGAGAGACCGGGGGTGTACACACATAGATCTTTGAAGGTAACATGTCGTGTCCTTGGTGTTGGAGACGAGAGAGAGAAGCTGATTTGCATACATCATTGGTTAGGTCCCAGATGGAGAATTGTGTCCAATTCTGAACACCACACTTTGGTAAGGATGTCAAGGACTTAGTGAAGATACAGAGGTGATTTACTAGAATGGTACCCGGGATCTGGGAATTCAGTTACGTGGAGATATTGGAAAAGCTGGGATTGTTATCTTTAGAGCAGTGAAGGGTAAGGGGAGATTTAATATAGAATTCAAAATCATGAAGGGTTTTGATGGGGTAATTAATGTGAAACTGTTTCCAGTGTCAGAAAGTTCAGTATTAAGAAGAAACAGATTGTAGGCAATTGACAAAGAACCAGAGGTGAAATGGGGAGATCTTTCGTACACAGTGAGTTATTGGGATCTGGAATTCACTGCCTGAAAACATAGTGGAAGCAAATTCAATGATATTTTTCAAAAAGGACAATTAACAAATACTTGAAAGGGGGAAATGAATTGTAGGAATCTCGGGAACGTGGAGTAGACAGGTACAAATTAGAAAGCACATTGAAAGAGAAAGCACTGACACAATGGGCCGAAAAGGCTCCTTCTGTGCTGCACCAATCTCTGATTCTATGAGCAAGAGAAATAGAGTGAAGAGAGGGGGAAAGAGAGAGAGAGAGATAAAGAGAGAGAGAGAGAGAGAGAGAGAGAGAGAGTGAGTGACGGCGTGATACAGCGAAAGGTCAATAGAAAGAGGGAGAAAAGCAGGTTTTAATTCATTTTTGGGAAGAGGAGTCATGTTCTGCCCGAACCCGTTCCTGTTGAGGTAGGCGACACAAAACTCCTGCTGGCTGCTCATTTTCATCATTTCTACGTACTGCCCAGGCGACTCGCCCTGCTGTCTGTCTGCACGCTTAACAGGGGCCGAACTGTGTGAGACTCTGTCTCGTGTTTCAACCAGGATTCAGCTCTTAAAGGGAGTCTATCCCTCTTAAAGGGAAGCAGCACTGAGTCAGAGGAGGCTGCTGCTCCTGGCTGCGAATTTTGCAATTGGCGACAAAGTAAATGGAATACTAGGACAGGGAGAGGGCTCTGCTGTTCACAGATGTGGTGCTGGAGGCCTTAGTCATGAGGTTGACAGGAGGAGAGACGCCATGTTTACGTGGTGGAGACCCTCAAGAAACGCCCTCTGAAGGGAATGGGAGCAGGTAGCCAGGGAGGTCATCGCAAGAAGTCTGGCCCCGAGGACCTGGCAGCAGAGCCAGAAGACGTTTAATGAGCTCACACGGGTGGTCAATGTCAGTGAATCCATCTCTACATGGCATCTCCTACCCTCAACATCACCAACATCTCACACTGTTCAATGTACCACATCCCCATCACTTACCCATCAGCCGTCCCTAACATTCAGGACTTCACACCGAACATTCATATACTTCACCTCATCTTCACATACCGTCCACTGATACCAGCCTCACACCCACATCTCACTGCCTCTACATACCTCCAGCAATCCAACTATGGCAGGGGCATCAGCCAAACACAGTGCAACACAACCACTGATATTATGTCCTCTCTCTTATCGGACACCGTAGCCCATCATCACAGTGAGCAGCAGTGAACCGTCGGGGACCAGACATACCTTCATCCCCTGAGCCTGAGGGAGAGGATTGTTCTCCAGATCATGGGAATGGCTATGACAAATCCTGTTGCATCCCACATCACCGAGAGCATTCAGGAGAATGCTATGTTCCTGCCTTATGTCCCTTCTTACTCCTACCTCCCCCTCATCCAGCTGTTTGGAATGATGGACAAGCTGCAGACAATCATAGAGTCATAAAGTCAGAGAGTCATTTAGAGCACGGAAGGAGGCCATTCGGCACATCGTATCCATGCTGGCTTTTCATGTTGGTGTCCAGTGGGTTCCACAGCCGCCGCTCGATCCACGTAGCTCTGCAAATCCATATCTCTCAGGTGGTCAATCAATCTCCTCTTGAAGTTATTTGTTTTTGTCTCCTCTTCCACCATCCTCGTGGGCAGCGAGTTTCAGGTCATTAATACCAACTGTGTAAAAAAGTTCTTCCTCATATCCCCCCATCATCTTCTGACCAAAACCTTCAATTTGTGTCCCATAATCTTTGTATCATTTTTTAATAGGAGCAGTCTTTCCTTTTCTAACTAAACTGAGTAAGAGTAACAGCCAAAGTAACAGGGAACAGAGAGTAGTGGTGAACTGTTATTTCTCAGATTGGAGGAAGGTTTATAGTGGGGTTCCCCAGGGGTCAGTGATAGGGCCACTGTCTTTCTTGATCTATATTAATGACCTGTACTTTGGTCGACAGGGTTTTTGCAGATGACAGAAATCTTGGCATTTTTGTGAACAGAGAGGAGGATAGTGATAGACTTAGAGAGGACAGAGACAGGCAGATGGAATGGGTGGACACGTGGCAGATGAAATTTAATATGGACACGTGTGAAATAATTCATTTGGTAGCGAGACCGCGAAGAAGCAATAGAAAATAAAGGATACAATTCAAAAGGGTATAGAAGAGCATAGAGACTTGGGGGGTGGGGGGGGGGGGGGGTGGTATGTGATCATATTGTTGGAGGTGGCAGGGCAAGTTGAGAAAGCAGTTAGTAAGGCATGCACAATTCTGTGTTTTATAAAGAGAGAGAGAGAGTTCAATTGCAAGGACGTTATGATGAAGCTTTATAAAACACTGCCTCCGTCTCAACTGGAGTATTGTGTCCAGTCCTGGGCACCACAGTTCAGGAAGGTTGTGAAGGCATTAGAGAGAGTGCAGCAAAGGTTTATGGGAATGGATCCAGGGATGAGGAATTCTATTATATGGATAGATTGGAGAATCTACGACTGTTCTTGAAGAAAGGGTGAAGAAGAGGTTTGAAAAAATTGATCAAAATTATGAGGGATCTGGACAGGATGGATTGGGAGAAACTGTTCCTATTGGCGGATGGATGAAGACCAGAAGACACTATTTTAAATTGATTGGTAAAAAACTAAAGGCCACATTAGGATAAACACAGTGAGCGGTTGGAATCTGGAATGAATTGCCTGAGAGTGTGATGGAGGCAAATTCAAACGTAATTTTCAAAAGGGAATTGGATAATTATCTGAAGATAAAAAAAATTCAGGTCTGTGGGAAAAGTCAGGGGAGTGGGACGAGCTGAATGACATTCACAGAGATCCAGCATGGACATAAAGGGGCGAATGGCCTCCTTCTGTGTTGTAACAATCCTTTGATACTGTGACTCACCACGTGCTGTAAAGTGTGTGCAGGAGCAGAGAAACCTGCGGGTGGATTGATCTGTGAAGGTACCAAGACATATTGAGAATGGTCAGCTAAGCATATGGGATTTGGCTTGAAAACAGAGACACTGAGTACAAAAGCAGGGAAGTTATGATGAACATTTATAGAACTGTGGTTCGGCTCCAACTGGATTGTAGCGTCCAGTTCTGATCACAACACATTGGAAAGGATGTGAGTGCCCTTGAGAGGGTACAGAGGAGGTTTGCCAGAATGGTTATGGGATGGGGGAGGGGAGGTTAATTGCAAGGTTAGTTTTGGAAATGTGCCTCTGTTCTCTTTCGAACAAAGGAGATTGAGGGATGATTTAATCGCGGTGCACTGGATTATACCAGGCTTAGATAAGTTAGACAAGGAAAACTGTCACTATTAACTAAAACTACAAGGACTAGAGACACAGATTGAAGGTTTTGGCAAGAAATGTAGGGGGAATATCAAGAAGATATTTTTTTTGTTTTACACAGCGAGTGGTAATGAGCTGGAACTCACTGCCCACAATGGTGGTGGAAGTGGAGATGCTCAATGATTTCCAGAAAAAACTGGATGGACAGTTGAAGGAAAGAAACTTGTTGAAACACGGGTATGGAGTGGGGGATGGGGACTGACTGGATTACTCTGCAGAGAGCCAGCAGGGTCTCAATCTGTACCATAAATGACTGCATGACACCAGCATCAGTCACTGTGATAGCAGTGTTTACCATCTGCAAGATGAACAGCAGCAACTCAGCAAGCCTTCTCTGGAAGTGGTTCAAGAGTTCACCTACCTAGGCCCAACTATCACCAGTAACCTGTCTCTCGATGCAGAAAGCAACAAGCGCATGGGAAAGGCTTCCACTGCTATGTCCAGACTGGCCAAGAGAGTGTGGGAAAATGGCGCACTGACACGGAACACAAAAGTCCGAGTGTATCAGGCCTGTGTCAACAGTACCTTGCTCTATGGCAGCGAGGCCTGAACAACGTATGTCAGCCAAGAGCGACGTCTCAATTCATTCCATCTTCGCTGCCTCCAGAGAATACTTGGCATCAGGTGGCAGGACCGTATCTCCAACACAGAGGTCCTCGAGGCGGCCAACATCCCCAGCTTATACACACTCCTGATTCAGCGGCGCTTGAGATGGCTTGGCCATGTGAGCCGCATGGAAGATGGCAGGATCCCCAAAGACACATTGTACAGCGAGCTCGCCACTGGTATCAGACCCACCGGCCGTCCATGTCCCTGCTTGAAATATGTCTGCAAACGCGACATGAAATCCTGTGATATTGAACACAAGTCGTGGGAGTCAGTTGCCAGCGTTCGCCAGAGCTGGCGGGCAGCCATAAAGACGGGGCTGAAGTGTGGCGAGTCGAAGAGACTTAGCAGTTGGCAGGAAAAAAGACAGAGGCGCAAGGGGAGAGCCAACTGTGCAACATCCCCAACAAACAAATTTCTCTGCAGCACCTGTGGAAGAGCCTGTCACTCTGGAATTGGCCTTTATAGCCACTCCCGGTGCTGCTTCACAAACCACTGACCACCTCCAGGGGCGTATCCATTGTCTCTCGAGATAAGGAGGCCAAAGAAGACTAATTTAGTACTTCGCCCATTTCCTCTGGCTCCACACATAGATTCCCTCCTCTGTTCTTGAGTGGGCCAACCCTTTCCCTATCTACGCTGTTGCTCTTTATATACGTATAAAAAGCCTTGGGATTATCCTTAATCCTGTTTGCCAATGACTTTTCATGACCCCTTTTACCCCTCCTGATTCCTTGCTTAAGTTCCTTCCTACTGTCTTTATATTCCTCAAGGGATTCGTCTGTTCCTAGCCTTCCAGCCCTTATGAATGCTGCCTTTTTCTTTTTGACTAGGCTCACAATATCCCGTGTTATCCAAGCTTCCCGAAACGTGCCAAACGTATCCTTCTTCCTCACAGGAACATGCCGTTCCTGAATTCTAACCAACTGACATTTGAAAGACTCCAACAGGTCAGATGTTGATTTACCCTCAAATAGCCGCCCCAAATCTAAATTCTTCAGTTCCTGCCTAATATTGTTATAATTAGCCTTCCCTCAATTTAGCACCTTCACCCGAGGACGACTCTTATCCTTATCCACAAGTACCTTAAAACCTATGGAATTATGGTCACTTTTCCCGAATTGCTCCCCTACTGAAACCTCGACCACCTGGCCGGGGTAATTCCCCAATACCAAGTCCAGTATGGCCGCATCCCTAGTTGGACTATCTATATATTGTTTCAAGAAGCCCTCCTGGATGATCCTCACAAATTCTGCCCCCTACAAGCCCCTAGCACGAGGTGAGTCAAAGTCAATATCGGGGAAGTTAATATCAACCACCACTACAACACAGTTACCTTTACATCTTTCCAAAATCTGTCTACATATCTGCTCCTCTACCTCTCGCTGGCTGTTAGGAGGCCTGTCGAAAACGCCCAACATCGTGACTGCTCCCTTCTTATTCCTGAGCTCCACCCACATTGCCTCGCTGCACGGCTCCTTCCAGTTGTCCTCCCGCATGACAGCTGTGATATTCCCCTTCACCAGTAATGCAACACCCCCACCCCTTTTACATCCCCCTCTATCCCGCCTGAAGCTTCTCAATCCTGGAACATTTAGCTGCCAATCTTGTCTTTCCCTCAACCAAGTCTCTGCAATAGCAACAACAGCATAGTTCCAAGTACTAATCCAAGCACTAAGTTCATCTGCCTTGCCTGTTATACTTCTCGCATTGAAACACATGCACTTCAGACCACCAGTCCCGCTGTGCTCCGCAACATCTCCGTGACTGCTCTTCTTCTTAGTATTACTGGCTTTATTTACTGGTTGCCCCTCATTTATTTCACTTGCTGTCCTACTGCTCTGGTTCCCACCCCCCTGCCACACTAGTTTAAACCCTCCAACCCGCCCGAGTGACGCTACAAAACCTCGCAGCCAGGATATTTGTGCACCTCCAGTTTAGATGCAACCCGTACTTCTTGTACAGATCCCATCTGTCCCTGAAGAGTTCCCATTGGTCCAGATATCTGAAACCCTCCCTTCTGCACCAAATGTTCAGACACGTGTTTTGCTGCACTATCTTCCTATTTCGCGCCTCACTGGCACGTTGCACAGGGAGTAATCCTGAGATTACAACCCCAGAGGTCCTGTCTTTTAACTTTCTACCTAACTCCCTAAACTCCCTCTGCAGGACCTCATCACTCTTCCTGCCTATGTCGTTGGTACCGATGTGTACCACAACCTCTGGCTGTTCACCCTCCCCCTTCAGAATACCCTCTGTCCCTGCAGAGATATCCTTGTGTTGGAATAATCAAGGTAACAAAGGCATGGATGAGGGCTTCAGCAGCAGATGAGCTAATGTGACCACTCTCTCAACCTCACTCTCTCTCTCTTTCTGTTTCTCTCTCTGTCGCCCTCACTTAATGTCCCCCCCCCCCTACGGATCTTATATGTTTCAATCAAGTCGCCTTTTACTCTTCTAAACTCCAGCTGATGTAAGCCTAGCCTCTGCAGCCTTTCCTCATAAGACAGCACACCCATTCCAGGTATTAGTCTAGAAATCCTTCTCTGAACTGCGTCCAACGCATTTACATCCTTCCTTAAATAAGGTGGCCAGTACTGTACACAATACTTCAGATGCAGTTTCATCAATGCCTGAATAACTGAAACATAACCTTTGCATTCAATTCCTCTCCCAATAAACAATTCTATTAGCTTTCCTAATTACTTGCTGAACCTTCATGCTAACTTCTGTGATTCATGAACGAGGACACCCAGATCCATTTGCACCCCAGAGCTCTGCAATCTCTCACCATTCAGATAGTATGTTTATTTCTTTTTTCTTCTGCCTGCCAATATGGGCAATTTCACATTTACCCATATTATACACCATCTGTCAAATCTTTTCCCTTTCACTTAACCTATCTACATCCCTTTTTAAGCCTCCTTATCTCCTCTGCACAACGGACTTTCCGACCTATCTTTGTGTTATCAGCAAATTTAGCAATCATGCCTTTGGACCCTTTATCCAAGTTATTTTTATAAAATGTAAATGGTTAAGGACGCAGCACTGATCCCTGTGGCAACCACCCGATACATCTTGCCAACCAGACAATTACCAATTCATGCCTACTCTCTGTTTCCTGTTAGCTGGCCGATATTCTATCCATGCCAATATGTTACCCCCTTTACCATGGTCTTTTATATTCCGCAATAACCTTTGATGTGGCACATTATCAAATACCTTCTGGTAATATAAGTACAGTACATCCGGTTCCCCTTTATCCACAGCACATTTTATTTCTTCAAAGAACTCCTATAAATTGGTTAAACATGATTTCCCTTTCACAAAACCATGTTGACTCTGCCTGATCACGTTGAATTTCTCTAAGTGCCCTGCTATAATATATTTGGTACGAGATTCCAACAACTAATCCGTAGCCAGAAAGCCTTTTTCACCTGTTACAGGTCATATGTCCACTGTTTCTAATCTGTTTCTGTGCTGTATGTGAACTGTAATTAACTGCTTGTGACCCTTCTCCCTCCTTTTGGTTAATCTCTGACCATTCATCATATCTTACAGTGGTGTAGGAGAGGGATCACAAAGATCAAGAGCATCGGCTTAGTTACTTGGTTTGTGAGAAATAACAAACTCAGTTGAGCGTTCATTGCTGGGAATGTGTAGGAGATTTGGAGACAGATAGAGATTACAATTGGTCAAATGCCTGTGGTTATTGCAAAGTCTGGGTAGGAATATGCGACAGAGAGCTGAAGAGAGAGAATGTACCCTCAAAGAAATGTGATCAGCATTGGGACTGGCTCGGAAATCTCGATTTTGATGTCTTAGGAAAATTTGGAGATTCTAATCTGTATTCCAATATCTAAGTCATTTATATATCGGAAAATCGCAATGGTCCCAACACTGACCTTTTTGGAACCCCCCCCCCCCCCACCCCGTCTACCATCCTTCAAACTTAAAAACAACCATTTTTTACCACTGGCTGCTTTCTGTCCTTAATGCAATTTGACAATGATCCCCTTATTCCCTGAGCCTCAGTTTTACTAACCAGCCTTTTACGTGGTACCTTATCAAACACTTTCTTAAAATACATATGCACAACATCCACGGCATTCCCTTCATCAACCGTCTCTGTTACTTCATCAAAACCTTCAACTAAATGAGTGAAGTATGATATGCCTTTACTGGAGTCTGTACGAGATGGGTTTCTGCAGCAGTACATTGAAGGACTAACTAACAATCGGGCTATTTTATGTAACGAGAAAGGATTAGTTAATAACATTGCTGTAAAGAAGATTTTGGGAAATAATGACCATATTATGAGAAAATTTCACATTCCATTTGAATGTGATAATTCTGAAACTAGGGTGTTATATCTGAACAAGCGAAACTATGAAGGTACGAGGGGCAAATTGGCAATTTAGTGTTAGCAAAGAGGTAGTTCCTGAAAGGTTAACTGGATTAAAGGTTGATAAATCCCCGGACCAGATGAGCTACATCCCAGAGTGTTGAAGGATGTGGCGATAGAGATGGTGAATGCATTGGTTGGTATCTTTCAAACTTCTATAGATCCTGAAAGAGATCCTAAAGACTGGAACGTCGCGAATGTAACCCGACTATTTAAGAAGGGTGGGAGAGGGAGAATGAGAACAACAGACCTGTTGGTTTAGAGTCAGGAATCGGAAAAATGTTAGAATCTGTTGTCAAGGATGTGATAACTGTACACTTAGAAAATAATGGCAATATTGGCTGAGTCTACGTGGATTTATGAAAGGGGTATCATGTGTAACAAATCTGTTGAAGTTTTTTAAGGGTGTTACTTGCAGCATTACTAAAGGAGAACCAGTGGATGTGGTGTATTTGGACTTACAGAAGGCTTTTGATCAGGTCCCACATAGGAGGTTAGTAAACAAAGTTACAGCACATGGGATTGGAGGTAATATACTGGTATGGATTGAGAATTAATTAACAGACAGAAAAGAGAGAGTAGGAATAAGCGGGTCATTCTCAGGATGGCAGGCTCTTCCGAGTGGGGGTACCACAAGGATCAGCACTAGGGCCACAGCTGTTCATAATCTAGATAAATGATTTGAATGTGGGGACCGAATACAATATTCACAAATTTGCTGATGATACAAAACTAGGCGGAATAGTAAGTTGTGAATTTGATGCAAGGAGGCTGCAATCGAATTTGGACAGGCTAAGTAAATAGGAAAGAGCATGACTGCTGGAATAAGTGTCAAGTGATCCACTCCGGTGAAACAAAAACAGAAAGACAGAATATGATTTGACTAGTGAGTGGTTGGGAAGTGTTGATTTCCAAAGGGACCTGTGTGTCCTTGTTCGTGAGTCATGAAAAGCTAATACGCAGGTGCACAGATCAATTTGGAAGGCAAATGGTATGTTGGCCTCCATCTCAAGGGGTTTTAAGTACAGGAGTAAAGATGTCTGGCTGCAATTGTATACAACTTTGGTGAGACCGCACCTGGAGTATTGTGTACAGTCTTGGTCTCCTTGTCTAAAGAAGGATATATTTGCCATACATTTAGTGCAACTGAGGTTCATCAGACTATCCCTGAAATGGCAGGATTGTCTTAGGAGGAGAGATTGAGGAAACTGGGCCTGTATTCTCCCGAGATTCAAAAAATGAGAAGTGATCTCATACAAAATTCCAACAGGGGGTGACGGGGTGGATGTAGATCGGATGCTTCCCCTGGCTGGTGAGTGTAGAACCAGGGGACACAATCCCAGAATAATGGGTAAACAACTTAAGAATGAGATGAAGAAGAATTTCTTCACTCAGAGGGTGGTGAATATTTGGAATTCACCACCACAGAGGGTGTGGAAGATCAACATTGAGTATGTTCCAAACAGAAATCAATGGATTTCGTGAGACAAATGACATCAAGGGATATGGGGATAGCACGGGAAAGTGGCGTTGAGGTCGATGAACAGCCATGATCTAACTCAATGACGGAGCAGGGTCGATGGGCTGAATGGCCTACTCCTGCTCCAATGTTCCGACAAAGACGTGCTTGCTATCCTTCATTAACTCAAACCTCTCCAAGTTTCTGTTGGTTTCTTCTCTAATTATTGTTTGTCAAACATTACCCATCACTGATGTTAATCTAACTAGTCTGTAATTGCTAGGACTGTGTTCACATCATCATTAAGAAGTTGCAGATTTAAGGTAATTGGCAAAGAACCAGAGGCAAAATGAAAATAATTTTCTTGCACAGTGAGTTGCCAAATTTAGAGCCCCCGGTTATCTAGAAACATACAGGGTAAGATAAATCAGAAAAAAGTAAGCTTATGACAGTCACAAACAAATAATACATTAGAAAGCCGAGAGGAGTATAGAAAGTGCAGGGGTGAAGTAAAAAAGGAAATTAGAAAAGCAAAGAGAGGACGTGAAAAAATATTGGCAGGTAAAATCAAGGAAAACCCAAAGATTGTTTATCAGTACATTAAGAATAAAAGGATAACTAAGGAAAGCCGAGGACTTATCAGAGATGTACATGGTTCTTGAAGAGTGGATGCAGAAGATGTGGGCAGGGTCCTTAATGAGCTTTATGTTTCTGTCTTCACAAAGGAGAGGGATGATGCAGACATTGTAGTTAGAGAGGAAGACTGTGAAATATTAGTTACGATAAGCCTAATGAGAGAGGAAGTACTAGGGTGTCTGATATCCTTGAAAGTGGATAAATCGCCAAGGCCGGATGGATTCTAACCCAGTCTGTAAAGGAAGCGAGGGAGGAAATAACAGATGCTCTGAGGATCATCTTCAGATTCTCACTAGATACAAGCGAGGTGCCAGACCATTGGAGGTCTGTGAACGCAGTACCAATGTTGAAAAATAGTGCCAAGGATAAGCCAAATAATTATAGGCTGGTCAGTCTGACCTAAAGGCCTGCTAACCGACCCAAATCGGACAAGACCCGACGACATATGTGAGGTACAGGTCGGGTTGGGTCACTCTTCCGGATCCGCCTTTCGGGCTCGGGTTGGGTCGGTCGGGGTCTGTGTCAGACACACACAGTACTACCTTTAGATTGGCTGGGAGGAAAAGGGAAGTTGAGTGAGTAAGCATCAAAATTTGAAAAGCCTGCCTGAGCTGGGAGTTTGGGACGTCAAGGAAAGGCAATGATTAACCTGAGATAGTCAGGCCCTGTCTAATTAACTTAATTAAGTTATTTGAGGAAGTGGAAAGAAGGATTGATAAAGGTATTGCAGTGGATGTGGTCGACATGGATTTTAGTTCGGCGTTTGACAAGGTTCCACATGGCAGAGCGGTCAGAAAAGTAAATGCTAATGAGATACAGAGGAATGTTGCAAGTAGGATCCAAAATTGGCTCAATGTCAGGAAACAAAGAGTAATGGTCGGCAGATGTTTTGCGAATGTAAAGCGGTCTCCAGTGGCGTTCCACAGGGCTCAGTGTTGTGTCCTTTGCAATTTGTGATATATAATAATGCTTTGGATTTAAATGTGGGAGGCATGATTGGAAAATTAGCTGATGACACCAAAATTGTTCATGTAGTTGATAGTGAAGAGGATAGCTGTAGACTCCAGAATGATATCAATGGTTTGGTTGAGTGGGCGGAAAATTGACAAATGGAAGTCAATCTGGAGAATTGTGAGGTAATGCATTTGGGAAGGCAAATGAAGTGAGGAAATACACAATAAACGGGAGGATATTGAGAGGATTTGAAGAAGGTAGAAACCAAGGAGTGTATGTTCACAGTTACCGGATGTTGGCAGGACAGGTAGATAGAGTGGTGAAGGAGGCACTTGGAATGCTTTCCTTTACTGGCTGAGGTATAGAATACAAAAGTAGGTATGTAAGGCTGGAATTGTATAAAACACTGGTTAGACCACAGCTGGAGTATTGCGTACAGTTCTGGTCATCACATTACAGGCAGGATATAATTGCTCTGGAGAGAGTACAGAGGAGATTAGCAAGAATGATGCCAGTGATGGAAAATTGCGTCCATGATGAAAGATTGGATAGGCTAAGATCGTTTTCTTTCGAACAGAGGAGGCTGAGAGGTAACTTCACTGAGGTGTACAAAATTATGAGGGACCTGTATAGAGCAGACAGGAAGGACCTGTTTCCCCCAGCAAAGAGGTCAATTACCAGGGGCCACAGATTTAATTGATAGGCAGACGGATTAGAGGGGGCATGAGGAAATACCTTTTCACCGAGAGGGTAGTGGATGACTGGAATTCACTGACAGGAACGGTGGTGGAGGCAGAAACCATCGATTATTTTAAATGGTACCTGAACATGTACCTGAAGTGCTATAACGGGCAAGGCTATAGACCAGCTTCTGGAAGATGGGATTAGATTGGGTGGCTAGTCTTTTCAGCCAGCACAGACACGAAGGACTGAATAGCCTCCTTCTGCATTGCAACCTTTCCAAGGATCTTTGGTCCCATCGTTCAGTGGGTGGGATTTGGAATTCACTGCCTGAAATCATGGTGGATGCAGATTCAATAACATCTTTCAAAATGGAATTTAACAAATACTTGACAAGAAAAACAAACAACAACAGGAGTCTGGGGACAGAGGAGGGGAGTGGAACTAATTAGATAGCTGTTTCAAAGATACAAAACTGACACAATGGACCAAATAGCCCCCTTCTGTGCTGCATCAATCTCTGATTATACTAACCAGAGACAGAGAGATTGAAGAGAGAGTGAGAGAGAAAGGGTGAAAGAGAGGAAAGAAATAGAGACAGAGTGAAAGAGAAGATTGTACCCGTTTTCAGAGGGAGGGATTGTGATTCGTGATCTGCCCGTGCCCATTCCTGTAAAGGCAGTTGACACAGAAACTTCCTGCTGCCTCCTTATTTCCATGAATTCCACGCGCCACCCAGGGTGACCGGTGCTGCTGCCTGTCTGCACATTTAACAGGGATCTAACTGTGTGTGAAGCTGGCACTTGTTTCAGTCAGAATACAGCTCTTAAAGGTAGTCTGTCCCTCTTAAAGGGAAGCTGCACTGAATCTCCGGATGCTGCTTGCTGTGAATGCTGCAATTGGAGCAAGGTAACTGGAATACTAGGACAGAGAGAGGACTCTGCAGTTCACGGATGTGGTGCTGGACGCCTTAGTCATGGAGGGGGAACAGGAGGAGACAGGCCATTCTTCTGTGGGGTGGGGCGGAGACCCTCAAGGAATGCCCTCCGAAGGGAATGGGAGCAGGTGGCCAGGGAGGTCAATGCAAGAAGTCTGGCCCTGAGGACCTGGCAGCAGTGCCATAATAAGTTTAATGAGCTCACACGGGTGGTCAATGTCAGTGAATTCATCTCTACATGGCATCTCATACTCCCAACACCACCAACTTGTCATACTGCTCAAAGTACCACACCCCCATCACTCAGTTTCAAAGACGTATAACGATGCTGCTGGAATGGCTGATTGATGTCAGTTCAAAACCCTCTGCACACCACCAGCGCATACTTGGTGAATCGGGACTAGAGCCCTGTCCAGCATGGAGCACTGGAAGTGACCGGCAGCTCATCTCATACCATTTTATGTATTCAAGCTTCCATGGCATTGGGCCCAGTGACACTGTAGAGCTGAAAACAGTGGCCAAAGACAGATAGAGACGGAAATAAGTCTTCTTCTCAATGGGAATTTAAGAAAAGACTTGGAGGGAAACGATTTGCAGGAATATGGGAATGGAGAGGGGAATGGGACTAATTGGAGGGATGAGGCCCAGGAGTGATACAAACACATGAATGAGATGATTATACTTAAGGTGTTGTCAGACCGGGAATCAATGTAGATCAGTGAGCACAGGGGTGATGGAAGATCGGAATTTGGTTTGAGTTAGGATACAGGCAGCAGAGTTCTGGAAGGGCTCTGGTTTATGGAGGTTTATAACTGGGAGGGTGACCAGGATAGAATTGGAAGAGTCAAGTATGGATTTAAAAGATTTAAAGTTTGGGGAACACAAATGTAGGTCCCTTACAATCAGAAACAGGGGAATCTATTATGGGGAACAAAGAAATGGCAGACCAACGAAATGCACACTTGGGTTCCGTTTACACGAAGGAGGACACATATATCATTCCAGAAGTGTAGGGTAACACAGGGTTTAGTGAGAGAGAGGTACTGAAGGAAATCAATATTAGTAGAGAAATGGCGTTGGGGAAATTGATGGGATTGAAGCTCGGTAAATCCTCAGAGCCTGATAATCTACATCTGTGAGTACTTAAGGAAGTTGCCCCAGAAATAATGGATGCATTGGTGGTCATCTTCGAAGATTCGATAGACACTGGAACAGTTCCTGTAGATTGGAGAGTAGCTAATGTAACCACACTGTTTAAAAAAAGGGAGATAGAGAGAAAACAGAATTATAGACCAGTCAGCCTGACGTCGGTACTGGGGAAAGTTCTAGAGTCCATTATCAAAGATTTTATAGCAGAGCACCTGGACAACAGTGGTAGAATCTGAAAGAGTCAGCCTGGATTTAGGAAAGGGTAATCATGCTTGACAAATCTACTAGAATTCTTCGAGGATGTAACGAGTAGAGTGGAAGAGGGAGTAGCAGTGGATGTGGTTCATTTGGACTTTCAGAAGGCTTTAAACCAAGTCCCACATAACGGATTAGCGTGTAAAATTAAAGCGTATGGGATTAAGGGTAGTGTATTGAGATGAATAGAGAATTGGTTGGCAGACAGGAAACAAAGTGTCGGAATAAACGGGTCTTTTTCCGAATGGCAGGCAGTGACTAGTGGGGTACCGCAGGGATCGGTGCTGGGACCCCAGCTATTCACAATATATATTAATGATTTATATGAGAGAACTAAATGCAATATATCCAAATTTGCAGGTGACACAAAACGAGGTATGTGCGCAAGTTGTGAGGAGGATGCAGAGAGGCTTCAGGGTGAGATGGACAAGTTAAGTGAGAGGGCAAATGAATGGCAGATACAGTATAATGTGGATAAATGTGAGGTTATCCACTTTGGTAGCAAGAACAGGAAGGTAGATTATTATCTGAATGGCTATAAACTGAGAGAGGTGAATATGCAACGGGACCTGGGTGTTCACGTACACTAGTCACTGAAAGTAAGCATGCGGTGCAACAGGCAGTAAAGAAGGCAAATGGTATGTTGCCTTCATAGAGACAGGATTCGAGTACAGAAGCAAGGATGCCTTGGCTGCAATTATACAGCACCTTGGTGAGGCCACACCTGGAATACTGTGTGCAGTTTTGGTCTCCTTATCTGAGGATGGATATTCTTACTATACAGGGAGTAAAACGAAGATTTACCAGACTGATTCCCTGGATGGCCGGACTGACGTATGAGGAGAGATTGAGTCGGTTAGGATGATATTCGCTGTAGATCAGAAGAATGAGGGGGGATCTCATAGTAACCTATAAAATTCTAACAGGACTTGACAGGGCAGATGCAGGAAGGATGTTCCTGATGGTGGGGGAGTCCCGAACCAGGGGTCATAGTCTCAGGCTGAAGGGTAAACTTTTCAGTATGGAGATGAGGAGCACTTTCTTCACCAAGAGAGTGGTGAGCCAGAACACAGTTGGGGCCAAAGCATTGCATGTTTTTCGGAAGAAGTCAGATATTGCTCTTCGGGTGAAAGGGATCAAATGATATGGGGGGAAAGCGGGAACAGGTTACTAAGTTGACTGATCAGCCATGAATGGGGGAGCAGGCTGAAAGGGCCGAATGGCTTACTCCTGCTCCCATTTTCTATGTTTCTAAATTAACAAAGGCACAGATGAGGTTTTATGTAGCAGATGAGCTGAAACAGACGGGTGAGGCAGAGCTGGTAGTAGGCACGGTTGGTGATGGAGACAATAAGGGGTCAGAGCCCAGCTCAGGGTTAAATAGAATGCAGAGGAGGCAAACCGTCTGGTTCAACCTCAGGCATTGGCCAGTGAGGGGTACGTGGTTCTTGGATAGGGGACACAATTTCCTATGGAGACCAATGACACGAGCTCCATTCTTCCCAAAATTAAAATTGCAAGAACATGATTTCAGTGAAACAGAGTTTACAGATCACTTAGCGGGAAATAGGGCCTGAGCTGGGACTGCAACAGCAGAAAAGATGACAGTGTAAATTACATGAACTCGAATACAAGCAGAAATGGTTTATAGATCTCATAGCTGGAGATAGAGTTTTGCCAGGTCAGTGATCGGGGAATGGGACTTGTTGTGAGTTAAGACACAGACTGCTGAGTTTTAGATGACCTCAAGTTTACAGTTAGTAGAATGTGGGAGAACGAGTTGGAATAGTTTAGTCTGCAAGTAATGAAAGCATGAATGAGAGCTTCAGCAGCAGATGAGTTGAGACAGGGGTGAAATTATTGAGGTGGAAATAGGTGGTCATAGTGATGGTACGAATATGAGGATGGAAGCTTATTATGTGGTCGAATGTCACAGCATAACAGAATTGCGACAGCACAGAAGGCGACCATTCAGTCCATCGTGTCTGCACTGGCTCTCCAAAAGAACAATTCATCTAGTGCCACTCCCCTGCCTTCTCCCTGTAAATCTGTACAATTATCTTTTTCAGATAACTATCCAATTTCCCCCTGAATGCCTCAATTGAATCTGCCTCCACCACGTTCTCTGACAGTGCATTCCAGACCTTAACCACTCGCTGTGTGATAAAGTTTTCCTCATGTCACTTCTGCTTCTTTTACCAATTACTTTCATTCTTTGCCCTCTCATTTTCGATACTTTCAGGAGTGGGAACAGTTGTTTCCCTATCCACTCTGTCCAGACACCTCATAATTATGAATATCTTTTTTTCAAATCTCCTCTCAGCCTTCTCTTCTGGAAGGAAAATGTTCCCAGTTCTCCAGTCTATCTTCATAACAGATATTCTTCATCCCTGGAACTATACTTGTGAATGTTTTTGCACACTCTCCAATGTCTTCATGTTTCCGAAAGTGTGGCGCCCAGAACTTGACGTATCACTGCAGCTGAGGCTGAACTAGTGTCTTATACAAGTTCAAAATAACCCCCTTGCTCTTGTATTCCATGCTGCTGTTAATATGGCCAGGATACTGTATGCTTTATTAACCACTCTCTGAACTTGTCCTGCCACCTTCAATGACGTGTGAACATATACACCCAGGTCTATCTGCGCCTGCACCGACATTAGAATTGTACTCTTTATTGTCTCTCCATGTTCTTCCTATCAAGATGAATCACTTTACATTTCTCCACATTGCACTTCATCTGCCACCTGTCTGCCCACTCGACCAACTTGTCCAAGTCCTTTTGAAGATCTACATTATCCTCCTCTTATTTTACAATGCTTCCAAGTTTCGTATTATCTGCAAAATTTGAAAGCGTTCCCTGTAGACCAAGATCGAGGTCATTAATATATGTCAGGAAGAGAAATGATCCAAACGCTGATCCCTGCGGAACTCCACTACAAACCTGAAATAAAACAATAAGTGCTGGAAATACTCAGCAGGTCTGGCAGCTTTTGTGGGGAGAGAAGCAGAGATAAACTTTCAGACCAGTAGCCTTTCATCAGAATTGGCCAAGGTAAGAAATGTAATAGGTTTTAAGCAAATAATGCAGGTGTTGGGCAAAAGAGAACAACAGGGCTGTTGATAGAACAGAGGGTCAGAGAGATTAACTGACGAGGAGGTCATGGAGCAAAGGCAAAGAGAGTGTGCTTGTTGTGTGGTGAACGACAAAACGTTAGTGCAGAGAGGGTGTTAAATGACAGAATAATGAACAGCCCTCGCTAAAAGCACAAACATAAAAAATCCAGTTTAAGGTTGGTACATGGCAAAAATGATAAGACAACATAATAATTAAAAGGGCCAGTCATGCTGTGAAATTATTTAACTCAATGTTCAGTCTGAAAGTCTGTAAAGTGCCTAATTGGACAATGAAGTGCTGTTCCTCCAGCTGGCGTTGATGTTCACTGGATCACGCAGCAGGCCAATCGCAGATAACATTCTGTTAGATTTCGTAATTAAGTGCTGTACCTGCATACTAACATCTTGTGATTCATGCACTAGGACACCCAGATTCCTCTGCATCTCAGAGTTCTGCAATCTCTCAGCAGTTATATAATATGCTTATTTTTATATTCTTCCTGCCATAATGGACAATTTCACACTTCCCCACATTTTACTCCATCTGCCAGATGTTTGCCCACTCACTTAACCTATCTATATCCATTTGCAGCCCCTAATGTCCTCTTCACAAATTCCTTTCTGACTTATCTTTGTGTCATCAGCAAATTTAGCAACCATGCCTTCTGCCCCTTCATCCAAGTCATCTATATAAATTGCAAAATGTTGAGGCCTCAGTACTGATCCCTGTGGCACACCAGTCCTTACATCTTGCCAACCTGAACATGACCCATTTATGCCTACTCTCGGATTTCTGTTAACTAAACAATCTTCTATCCATGCCAACATGTTACCCCCTTCACTATGAGATTTTATTTTCACAGAACCTTTGATATGGTACCTTATCAAATGCATCCTCGAAATCAGTGTACACGACATCCACCGATTCCCCTTTCTCCACAGCACATGGTACGTCTTCAAAGAACTCCAAGAAATTGATTAAAACGGATTTACCTTTCATAAAACCATGTTGATTCTGCCTGATTGCCTTGAATTTTTCTAAGTGCCCTGCTATACCGTCCTTAATAATAGCTTCTAACATTTTCCCCAAGACAGATGTGATGCTAACTGGCCTGTAGTTTCCTGTTTTCTGTCTCCCTCCCTTTCTGACTAAATGAGTTACTTTAGCAATAAAGGAGTTGCATACACAGTGAAGTAAATTGGTACAGGTTAAAAGACCTATCTGTTGAAAGTTGAATAATGTAGCTGGACAGTTAGGCACTACGCTCCGTCCAAAAGCTAGGAACCTAGAAATGCTAAGACTTGTGGCCAACCATTTTTCACTTGAAGCTGAAGACTCAAACAGGGTTAGAATCACTAACAGAGTAATGTTAGCTATGGTAAACCTAGAACAGAAGAGACTAGAATTAGAATTCCATTGAGAGTGAGAAAGAGCAGAGTGGGTGTCAAGAAAGGGAAAAAGTAAGAGTGTTGCAGAAGGAGAAGGAGGAAAGGGAGTTAAGGCGCCTCAAACAACTAGAGGAAGACCCAGTACACCCAGTGAAGGCACAGCTAGTGAGGGAGCTACCCCTAGCTCAGGACCTTGTGCTGAGCTCTTAAAGTTCTCCCAGTTCATTGCAAAGTTCAATGAGGAGGATGTGGCAGAACTTTTCATCACTTTTGAAAAGCTTGCAAGCAACTAAAATGGCCGGCAGAGAGCTGGACACCGTTTATACAAAGAAAAACAATAGGAAAAGCACATATGCTTTATAATAGTTGCCAGATGAATGTTCATCAGATTGTGAGATGACTACAAATGCTATCCATGGCGCAGATGAGATAGTACCGGAGGAGTTGCATCAAAAATACCGAATCATCCAAAAGCAGCCTGACTAAACTTAGCTCGAGTTTGGAAGAGTTCAGCAGCTTCAGAACATTGGAATATAGGAGCAGGAGTAGGCCATTTAGCCCATCGAGCCTGCTCCACCATTCAGTATGACCATGGCTGATCATTCACTTTAATGCCATTTTCACACATTATCTCCCTATCCCCTTATGTCATTTGTAGTTAGAAATCTGTCAGAAAATAGTTTAAACATGCTCAATGACTGCGATTTTACAACACTCTGGGATGGACAATTCCAAAGATTCAGAACCCTTTGAGTAAAGAAATTTCTCCCAACTCAATCCGAAGTGGCTCCCCCCTTATTTTGAAATGGTATCCTCTGGATTTGTACTCCCCAACCAGGGGAAATATCATACGTGTATCGACCCTGTCTGTCCCTTTAAATATTTTGTAGGTTTCAATGAGATTGCGACTCATTCATTGAAATTCTAGAGAATACATGCCCAGTTTCCCCAATGTCTCTTCATGAGACAGTCCCGCGATCCCGGGAACAAGTCTGGTGGACTCTCGTTGCACTCCCACTATTGCAATAATATCCTTCCTAAGGTAAGTGGACGAAAACTGCACACAGTACTCCAGGTGCGGTCTAACCGAGGTTCTATTCAATTGACACAAGACTTCACTATTCCTTTCCACAAATCATCTTGTCACAGAGTCATAGAGTCGTACAGCAAAGTAACAGGCCCTTCAGCCCACCGCGTCCATGCCGACCATAATGTCTGTCTATACCAATCCCACCTGTCTGCATTAATTCCATATCTCTCTACGCCTTGCTCATTAAAGTAGCTGTCCAGATGCCTCTTAAATGTAGCTACTGTTCCTGCCTCCACCACCTCCTCAGGCAGCTCATTCCAGATGCCCACTATTCATTGTGTGAAACATTTACCCTTTTGATCCACTTTAAACCTCTTCCCTATTACCTTAAATCTATGCCCTCCAGTTTTACTCACTCTTACCATGGGAAACAGACTCTGGCTATTTACGCCATCTATGCCTCTCATAATTTTATATACCTCTATATTGTCCCCTCTCAGCCTCCTTCCCTCCAGGGAAAACAGACCCAGCTTATCCAATCTCTCTTAATAACTCAAGCCATCCAATCCAGGCAACAGCCTTTTGAACCTTTTCTGCACCCTCTCTAGCTTAATCACATCTTTCCTGAAGTGTGGCAACTGGAACTGCACACAGTACTCAAATGCAGACTCACCAACGTGATGTACAACTTTTATTTTTTTTATTTATTTTATTTAGACATACAGCACTGAAACAGGCCTTTCGGCCCACCGAGTCTGTGCCGACCAACAACCACCCATTTATACTGACCCTGCAGTAATCCCATATTCCTACCACGTAGCTACACTTGGGGCGATTTACAATGGCCAATTTACCAATCAACCCGCAAGAGTTTGGCTGTGGGAGGAAACCGGAGCACCCGGTGAAAACCCACACGGACACAGGGAAACTTGCAAACTCCACACAGGCAGTACCCAGGATTGAACTCTGGTCCCTGGAGCTGTGAGGCTGCGCGGCTAACAACCGCGCCACTGCGCCGCCCTCAACTGCAGCATGACGCCCCAACTCTTGCACGCAATGCCGCGGCAGATGAGGGCAAGCATGCCATCTGCCTTCTTCACCACCCCGTCTACGTGTGTTGTCAATTTCAGGGAAGTATGTACTTGCACCCCAAGGTCTCTCTGCTCAACAACACTCCCCAGGGCCCTGCCATTCACTGTAATGTCCTGCCCTGGTTTAACTTCCCAAAATGCATCACTTCTCTCTTGTCTGCGTTAAATTCCATTTGCCACTCCCTTGCCCACTTTCCCAGTTGATCAAAATCCTATTGTAACCTTAGATAACCTTATGAACTGTCCACGATACCCCCAATTTTGGTGTAATCTGCAAACTTACTAATCATGCCCCTTACCTTCACAGCCAAGTCATTACTATATATGACAAGCAACAAAGGACCCAGCACAGATCTTGTGATAAAGGCTAACAGCCCATTAGCCTTCCTAATTGCTTGCTGCACCGACATGTTAGTTTTCAGGGACCTACTGACACCCGGGTCCCTTAGTACATGTACATTTTCTAATCTCTTACTATTCAAGAAAGGCTCTGCACATCTATTTCACCCACCAAAGTGGATAACCTCATATTTTTCCATATTATGTTCCGAGTGCCATGTTTTTGCCCTGTCAGTAAGTCTGTCCAAATCCCCTTGAAGCCGCTTTGCATCTTCTTCACAAGACACATTCCCACCTAGTTTTGTGTCATCTGCGAACTTGGAAATTTTACATTTGGTCCCCACATCCAAATCATTGATATACATTGTTAACAGCTGGGGCCCAAGTACTGATCCTTGTGGTACCCAATTTGGCACAGCCTGCCAAAGTGAGAATGACCTATTTTTCTTAATCTCTGTGTTCTGCCTGTTCACCAATCCTTTATCCATGCCAGTATATTAACTCCTCTCCCATGGGCTTTAATTTTTTTAACCAACCTCCTGTGGGGGATTTTATCAAAAGCCTTCTGAAAGTCCAAATGTGCCACATCCACCGACTCCCCTTTACAATTCTGTCAGTAAAATCCTCAATAAAAACTCCAACGGGTGCGTCAAGCATGATTTCCCATTCATAAATCCATGTTTACTATGCCCAATCAGGTCATTATTATCCAACTGTCCATTTATCACATCCTTTAGAATAGATTGCCAGCATTTTTCCAACGACTGATTTCCGAAAGCTGGTCTATAATTCCCTGTTTTCTCTCTACCTCCCTTCTTACATAGTGCAGTGACATTTGCTACCTTCCAAATCTGCAAGAACCATTCCAGAATCTACAGAATTTTTTAAGATAATCGCCAGTGCATCCACTATTTCCATAGCTACCTCTTTCAACACTCTGGTATGTATAACATCAGGTCCTGTGAACATATCAAACTTCAGCCCCATTAATTTCTCCAATACAACCTTCTTACCAATAATATTTTCCTTCACTTCCTCAATCTCCCTAATCCCTTGGATCTCTAATTCTGAGAGATTGTTTTGTATATTCCTCAGGGAAGACAGACACAAATAATAATTTAGCTTCTCTGCCATTTCTCTATTCTCCATTCTAAATTCCCCAGACTCTGCCTGCAATGAACCCACATTTGTCTTCGCCAAACGTTTCCTTTTTATATATCAATAGAAGGTTTTACAGTCTGTTTTTGTGTTTATTTTTGACCAATGCATACGGACACTCAAGATAGAACCCACATATGAAAACCTCAGAGCGGTGATCCTTCTCAAGGAGTGAAAAAACTCTCTCCCCTTCCCATTAAAACCCACAAAGAGGAACAAAAGGTTCAAAGAACCAAGCAGTCTGCAATTCTGGCTGATGAATTTTCCTTTGTACACAAGGCCTTAGCCATAAAGGGAAACCCTTCCCTAGTCACCCCAAAGACCCGAGAATAACTAGAACAGCCAGTCAAGAGGAAGAAGGAAGCTTACTTAAGGTTGAGGAAGCAAGGATCAGACAGGACTCTAGAGGGGTACAAGGTAGCCAGGAAGGTACTGAAGAATGGACTTAGGACAGCTAGAAGGGGACATGAAAAAGTCTTGGCGGGTAGGATTAAGGAACATCCCAAGGCGTTCTGCACTTATGTGAGGAACAAGAGGATGGCCAGAGTAAGGGTAGGGACGATAAGGGATAGCGGGGGGAACTTGTGCCTGGAGTCGGAGTAGGTAGGGGAGGTCCTAAATGAACACTTTGCTTCAGTATTCACTAGTGAGAGAAACCTGGTCGTTTGTGAGGACAGCGTGGAACAGGCTGACATGCTTGAACAGGTTGATGTTAAGAGGGAGGATGTGCTGCACATTTTGAATGATATTAGGACAGATAAGTCCCCTGGGCCAGACGGGATATACCCAAGGATATTACGGGAAGCGAGGGAAGAGATTGCTGCGCCTTTGGCGATGATCTTTGCGTCTTCACTGTCCACTGGAGTAGTACCGGGTGAGTGGAGGGTGGCAAATGTTGTTCCCTTGTTCAAGAAAGGGAATAGGGATAACCCTGGGAATTATAGACCAATCAGTCTTACGTCGGTAGCGGGCAAATTATTGGAGAGGATTCTGAGAGACAGGATTTATGATTACTTGAAAAAGCATGGTTTGATTAGAGACAGTCAGCATGGCTTTGTGAGGGTCAGGTCCTGCCTCACAAGCCTTATTGAATTCTTTGAAGATGTGACAAAACACATTGATGAAGGAAGAGCAGTGGATGTGGTGTATATGGATTTTAGCAAGGCGTTTGATAAGGTTCCCCATGGTAGGCTCATTCAGAAAGTAAGGAGGCATGGGATACACGGAAAGTTGGCTGTCTGCATACGGAATTGGCTGGCCCATAGAAGTCAGAGGGTGGTAGTAGATGGAAAGTATTCTGCATACAGCTCGGTGACCAGTGGTGTTCCACAAGGATCTGTTCTGGGACCTCTGCTCTTTGTGATTTTTATAAATGTCTTGGATGAGGAAGTGGAAGGCTGGGTTAGCAAGTTTGCCGATGACACGAAGGTTGCTGGAGTTGTGGATAGTGTGGAAGGCTGTTGTAGGTTGCAACGGGACATGGACAGGATGCTGAGCTGGGCTGAGAAGTGGCAGATGGATTTCAACCTGGAAAAGTGTGAAGTGATTCATTTTGGAAGGTCGAATTTGAATGCAGAATGCAGGCTTAAAGATAGGAGGAAGTGTGGAGGAACAGAGGGATCTTGGGGTCCATGTCCATTGGTCTCTCAAAGTTGCCACCCAAGTTGATAGGTCTATTAAGAAGGCGTATGGTGTGTTGGCTTTCATTAACAGGGCGATTGAGTTTAAGAGCCGCGAGGTTATGCTGCAGCTCTATAAGGCCCTGGTTCGACCACACTTGGAATATTGTGTTCAGTTCTGGTCGCCTCATTATAGGAAGGATGTGGAAGCTTTAGAGAGGGTGCAGAGGATATTTACCAGGATTCTGCCTGGACTGGAGGGCATGTCCTACGAAGAAAGATTGAGGGAGCTCGGGCTTTTCTCATTGGAGCGAAGAAGGATGAGAGGTGACTTGTTAGAGGGGTACAAGATGATGAAATGCATAGATAGAGTGGATAGTCAGAGACTTTTTCCCAGGGTGGGAAGGGCTATCACCAGGGGGCATAATTTTAAGGTGATTGGAGGAAGGTTTCGGGGAGATGTCAGAGGTAGGTTCTTTACACAGAGAGTGGTGGGTGCATGGAATGCGCTGCCAGCGGTAGTAGAAGCAGGTACATTAGGGGCATTTAAGAGAATCCTGGATAGGTACGTGGATGACAGTAGAATTAAGGGTAGGTAGTTACTTAGATCATAGAGTAAGTTAAAGTTACGGCACAACATCGTGGGCCGAAGGGCCTGTACTGTGCTGTTCTTTTCTATGTTCTAATAAAAGCTGGAAGGGTGATCGGAGCCAACTGCAATGGGTATAGAGGTAAGGCTGGACACATGGGGCCCATCCTCAGGCCAAATAGGACGGTACTGAGAGCAAGAGTAATGACCTGTGTGTTTCCACTGTAAAAAGGCAGATCACCATCGAGTTGAAAGATGGAAGTCTCGGGGAAAACCTATAGGATTAATCATGGTCCACCAGATCTGTGCAGGAAAACGGGCCCTGTTGGAAAGCACAGCAGATCAGGCTGTGCCTTTAACTGCAGCAGTCATACCCAGTAAACCTACCACAGAGAGTCCAGGAAAACTTAACAAAATCCCTAAGAGTTACCAGGATTTTGTATCCCAAGGAAGAGTGACCCCATACCTCTCGACTGAGGCAAGCAAGCCCACAGTCGCACTCAGGGATACAGAGGCCACACAATCCCTTCTGCTGCGAAAAGGCATGACCTTTTTCCCAGAAAGTACAGTGAATGCTCGAGTGTTAGCGAATAGTAACGGAAGGCAATATATGTCCATACCTTTATACCAGCTGCACTTGCAGTGTGACCCAGATTCAGGACCGGTAACTATGGGGATTGTACGTAGTTTACCGGTGGATGGATGGACCTGCTCCTGGGTAAAGATCTGACTGTGGAAAAGGTGGCAGCTTCCCCATTAGTTCTAGAGGGACCAAAAGATGTCAGGGAGACAGAGCAGTTACAGGAGACGATCCCCGGAATTTCCTTGATTGTGTGGTGACCCAGTCCATGGCCAAACAATTCCCATCAGAGGCGGCTGAACCGACACTGCGGACGGATGAACTTACTGTCTGGTTGTCTGAAACCTTATTTGGGAAGTTAGAGGACCCAAAGGATGTGTTAAACATAACTGCCTTATTTGAGGATCAACAACCCAACCCAGTGTTAAAAATGTAGCACAGACTGTCAAAACCAAAACTGAAGCAGAGTGCTACGATTAAAAGAATGAGGTGTTGATTAGGAAGTGGAGACCTCCTCACTGACCTGTGGATGAAGAGTGGACAGTGGTTCACCAAGTAGCGGTGCTGCTGAGGTACCTTAAAGATATACTAAGAATGACCCACGAGCTTCCAATGGCTGGACATGTCGATATATGAAAAATTGTAGCCCACATAAGAGAACATTTTGACTGGCCACAACTCCACAGATATGTGGTGGCGTTCTTTAAATCTGGTCACCTGTGCCAGTTTGTGGGGAAGCCCCAACCTGCAATAAAACCTGCAGCCCTAATTCCCATACCATATTGTGGGGCACCCTGCAGCAGAATGCTGGCGGATTGTGTGGGACACCAGCTGTAAACAAAACGGGACTACCAGTATCTTCTCACCGTTATGGATGTGCTGACCCGATTCCCACAGGTCATTCCCCCGAAGAACTACCTCTGACAAGATAGTGGTGGGGGGCTAACCCAATTCTTTACCCGATTTGGACTCCCTGCTGAGATCCAGATGGACCAGGGCACACATGTGATGCCCAGTATTTTTGAAATGATCATGGGTATTCTTGACATAACCCAGCTAAAGTCCTCAGCCTACCACCCACAGTCACAAGGGGCATTGGAGCTGTACCACCAGGCCCTAAACACAATCATCAGACAATACTGCTGTGAGTATGACGGGGACAAAGGGCTGGGATTTCTCCTGTTGCCTACCAGGGACGTATCCAATGATTCCACTGGCTTTAGTCCCTTTGAATTAGTTTATGGACACGAGGTGAGAGGTTCTCTTAAACTAATCAAGGAGAAGTTTTTGGGACACAGGGATGAGTCTTCCATATTAGACTACATCTCCATGCTCACAGGAGCCTGTGCAATGGCTCAGGAAGAACTGAAGACCTCCCAGGCAGCTATGAAAATGTAAGGAGACAAAAATGCCAAGGCTAGAACATTTCAGGACAGGGACCATGTATTGTTACTATTCCCATTGCAGGGTGAACCCCTGAAATCCCGGTTCAGTGGTCAATATCGAGTGGCAAATGGAATAGTCAGGTAAATTATTTAATTGACACCCCAGACCAAAGGCAAAATGCAAAGGCTGTGGAGGGGACAGTCAAGCACAGATCTGTCAGACAGTCAAAAGGGGAGGATTGAAAATGACAGTGAGGACAGGTTAGAGGAGGTCCAGGATGATTCTCAACAGGAACCGCTTGCTCTCCGAGAAGCCAACCCTGAAATGTTAGACAAATTCGACCACACGCTCTCCTCCTTAAATGCAGGTCAAATAGGCACTCCAAAGAATGCTGCTAACAGCATTGACAGAAAGCTGCAAGGGTAAGGAAAGTTCCGAAAAAGGCAAGCAGATGGTGAGGGAGATGCCTCACCTAGTCGAAGTGCCGCAGGAGAGTGAAATGAAAGCTGGCCAGACACTTGCGAGCATTAATGTCCCAGAGGGTACAATGCAGATCAGAAAAACAATATGCTCCCTGTAGTAAAGGGAAAAGTGAGGGGTAAATACCCTAAAGTAAACTGCACTTGTGAACCTCACCAGAAAGCTAAAAGTGAGGTCAGTGTGGATCTACCCACTGAAAAACCCAACGATCAGGTTCCAAACCCAAAGCGAATCAAATCCAACAATTTCAAAGCAGAACTCAGCAAGAACAAAGGCCCAGAGGAAATCTCAGACACCTCACAGGGGCTAAAAAAGTATTACACGTTGTTGGTTTAGGGAGAAGGATTATCAAGTTGCAGGAACCTGAATGGTAAAAGCTTCATTGCAGGAGAGAGAAAAAAAAAACAATGTAATCGCTGATGCATTGTTCAGGGTCGAACCCAACACATAACTATCCCAGACAAAACTCCAAAACATTAAATCAGCACAACTGGAAAAGACAATGCCAGCTGCAGTAATTCTAAGATTAATATGTCAATTTGAGAAGTTATTATTGAGAATGAATGTGCGTTTCCTTCGATTTCTTCCCACAATTCTGTAATAAAATGTTTATATTATCACATTTCTTTCCGTGTGCTGCAGCGGTTTCAAGATAACACCATATCCACCAGAGAAGTGGCAGGTGGAATTTAAGACAGAGGAGAGTGAGGTGCTGCATTTTGTCAGATGGAATAAGAAGGCAATATAGACTTAATGGCACCATTCTAAGGATTGTGCAGGAACAGAGGGACCTGGGGCTTCATATGCATTGATCTTTAAAGGTGGCAGGATATGTTAGGAGAATGTTGAGCATAACATATCAGATCTTGGGCTTCATCATTACAGACAAAAATACAAATGCAGGGAGGTTTTTCTGAAACTTTATAAAGATTTGGTTAGGCCCCAACTAGAGAACCGTTTCCAGTTCTGGTCACCACACTTTAGGAAGGATGTAAAGGTCCTTGAGAGGGTGCAGAGGAGATTCACCAGAATGGTTCCAGGGATGGGGGGTTTTAGTTACAAGGTTAGTTTGGAGAAAATGGAGTTGTTCTCCCTGGAGTAAAGGAGATTGAGAGAGATTTGATAGAGGTGTACAAGATTATGATAGGTATCGATAAGAAAGACAAGGAAAAACAGTTCCCATTAACTGTTGAAACATGGACTAGGGGACACAGATGGAAGGTGCTGGGTAAGAGATGCAGGGGGAATACGAGGAAGAACGTTTTTACACAGTGGATGGTAATGAGCTAAAACTCACTGCCCATGAGAGTGGTGGAATCCGAGACAATCAATGATTTCAAAAGGAAACTGGATGGACACCTGAAGGAAATGAATTTGCAGGGATACGGGGATTGAATGGGGGAATGGGACTGACTGGATTGTTCCACAGAGAGCTGGCCCAGAGGGGCCGAATGGCCTCCTTCTGTGTCGTAGATGTCTCTCTCACTCTCTGTGACTCTATGTTGGATATGTCTCATGCTCCTGCCTGGAAAGATCCAGTTACAAAGAAGTTCAATGAAACTGTGACATTAACAGCCACTGACAGCTTCGTCCTCACCCTGGTGTGAGGCTCCAGGTCATGTTACAGGAGATGATACAGCTCTGTGATCATCTCGTTAATGAATCAGAGTCATCTCACACACTGCTCCTGGCTTAGGTGTAGCTAGGAGCTCTTGGAAAACCAGGGGTGGATAGGGCAGAGCCTCTTCCACCTCCCTCTTTACAGAACTTCCCTTCTCTGCAGCCTGTGTTCAATGCGTTGGTCATGTTACAGCCCCAGAGACACTGTAACTACAGTCCCCATACCTCGTCCACAGTTGGGTCACTAATTGCTCTGTCCTTCCTGAATGTCTGCAGTAGCTCAAAACACAACTTCCATAAAGCCATCCACAACACCTCCACTGACTTTTACAATAGCAGAAGTATGTCAAAAGCCCCTCACATGTAAGTTGGATGACAGGTCGTTTTAAATAACACTATAGGGGGTTCCTCGTGCTGCTGGAAGTATGTTCAGCTGCGAGTAACTGACACAGCCGGTCAGTAGACATGCACAGACCAAGTTTCAAAGACATGCACCAAAGCTGCTGGAATGATACATTGACACCACAATCAAAATCATCCATTTATGAGCATAACGTTCATGGTAAGACTGAGCTAGTTCCCTGCCCAGCATGGGGCATTGTGCTGACCACACTCGAGCCCTGCCCAGCATGGGGCATTGTGCTGACCACACTCGAACCCTGCCCAGCATGGGGCATTGTGCTGACCCCACTAGAGCCCTGCACAGCAAGGGGCATTGTGCTGACCACACTCGAGCCCTGCCCAGCATGGGGCACTGTGCTGACCACACTCGAGCCCTGCCCAGCATGGGGCATTGTGCTGACCCCACTAGAGCCCTGCACAGCAATGGGAACTGTGCTGATCACACTAGAGTCCTGTACAGCATCGGGCGCTGTATTGACCACAGTAGAAGTGGCCAGCTGTGTGGTTCACATCATTTTATGGATCCCAGCTTCTACCCCCTCAGCACCAGTGGTTCTGTAGAGTCGAAAATCGTGGCTCCGGGCAGATACAGAAAGAAAGAAATTCACTTTAAAAGGAGAATTGAGAAAAGACTGAAGGCATAATATTTGCAGGAATATGGGAATGGAGACGGGAATTGGACTAATTGCAGGGGTGAGGCCATGGAGGGATTCAAACACAAGAAAGAGCATATTAAAATTAAGGTGCTGCCAGACCATGAGCCTAAGTAGATCAGTGAGCACAGGGGTGATGGGTGATCGGGATTTGGTGTGATTTAGGATACAGGCAGCAGAGTTCTGGATGGGCTGTGGCTTATGACGGTTGAGAACTGGGAGGGTGGTCAGGAACGAATTGGAATAGTCAAGTGTTGATTTAACAAAGGCACAGATGAGGATTTATGCAGTAGATGGGTTGAGGCAGAGGTGGAGATGGGTGATATTACTTTGGTGATAGTAGGCAGGGTTAGTAATGGTGAGAATATGGATATGAACTCAGCGCACGTTTAAATAGAACACAGAGGTTGTAAACTAACTGGTTCAGACTCAGATATTTGCCAAGGTGGGGCATGTGTTTTTGTGATAGATGATGGAGTTTGTGATGGAGACCAATGACAAACTTCACTGGCTTCACTCTTCCCACAATTTACATTACAGAACAGTATTTCAGTGACAGAGGGTTTACTGATCTCCTAGCTGGAAATCGAGACAATACCAGCAGCAAAGATGAGGGAGTAAATGACAAGAACAGCATTACCATTAGCAATGGTTTATCGAGCTAATAGCTGGAGATATTCACCAGGAATAACAACAGCAGCAAGGAGAGTATAGTAAATGAAAGGAACAGTCATGCATTTAAACATGGTTTATCAAGGTAATTGTTGTCGATATTCACCAGGAATAACAACAGCAGCAAGGAGGGCAGAGTAAGTTACAGGAGCAGTAATGCAGTTAAACATGGTTTGCTTAATAAATAGCTATAAACAGATACTTACCAGGAACACCAATAAGAGCGAGGATGGGATAATAAATGTATTGAGCAATCAGAAGTGCGAGATAGATGCGATAGTCCAACGAAAACCAATCGTAATATGCAGAAAGATCGTGAAGATCCGAGGATAAACCCCTGCCCAATGGTGTAACATTCCAATCTATTCTTCTCAGATGCTGACTCATTGTTCTCAGATTCTGATCTATCCCCTCCCTCTCTCTGGAGCTGCTGATCCCTGTTATTTCCTGGCGTGATGCTCCCGCTGACACTATAGAATAACACATTTAAAGGAGTCCCTTATTAATAGAAGAGGGAAACGCTCCAGTGACACGATTAGGGTCCATGGAGACTGGCATTAATTAGTCACTGAACAAACAAGTTCAGTTAACCCCTTCCAGTCCAACACTTATTGTGCTGCAATAAACTGGAAATGTTACCCAGTCAGGATGGGGGTTTCTGAAGGAAGTGATGGTAGAAATAGCAGACACACTGGCCAGAATTTTCCAATCCTCCTTGAATGTGGGTGTGATGACAGAGGACTGGAGAATTATAAATGTTGCACCCTGTTTAAAAAAGGAGAGACCCTGTAATTATTGATCAGTCAGACGAGTGTCACGACTGGGGAAATTACGAGGAGAAAAAAATATTTGTTGCTGAGAGAAACAGAGGATAGTAACTACTTAGCAATTTGGATATGCTAATGACAAATGATGACTGGCAAACTGCAACAACAACAACAATTTATATTTATATAGTGCCTTTAACGCTACAAAACACCCCAAGGTGCTTCACAGGAGTATTATGAAGCAAAGTATGACAATGAGACACAACTGGAGGTATTCGGTCAGATGACCAACAGTTTGGTCAAAGTGCTAGATGTCAAGGAGTGTCTTAAAGGAGGAAAGCAAGGTGGAGATGTGTAGGGAGGATATTACAGAGTTGTGGGGCACCGGCAGCTGAAGGCACGGCCGCCAGCGGTGCAGTGAATAAAATCAAGGATGCACAAGAGGCCAGAATTAGAGGAGCACAGATACCTCTGTGGGTTGTGGGACTGTAGGATATTACAGAGATAGGGAGGGGTGAGAACATAATCTGAAAACAAGGATGAGAGTTTTAAAATCAAGACATTGCTTGACTGGGAGCTAATGTCGGTCAGTGTTAGATGAACGGGACTTGGTGTGAACTAAGACATGGGCAACAGAGGTTTGGATGACCTCAAGTTTACAGAGAGTAGAATGTGAGAGATCAGAGGGGTGAGTTGGAATAATCACATCTCGAGGTGGCGAAGGCATGAATGAGGTTTCAGCAGCAGATGGGCTGAGACAGAGTTGAAGTCGGGCGATGTTACTGAGGTGGAAAAAGGATAGGAGCGCTTGGAAAATCCGGGGTAGGTAAGGCAGAGCCCCATCTTCCTCCCTCTTTACAGAGCTTCCCCTCTCGGCAGCCTCTGCTCCATTTAGTTTTAGTTTTTGGTTTTAGAGATACAGTACTGAAACAGACCCTTAGGCCCACCGAGTCTGTGCCGACCATCAACCACACATTTATACTAATCCTACATTAACTCCATATTCCTACTACATCCCCACCTGTCCCAACCACCTAACTATACTAGGGACAATTTATAATGGCCAATTATAAAACCCAAGATGGCTCCTGGGCTGTAAGCTTCCTCGGAAGCTCCCTTGCTGTTCAACTCTATCCATGGCCATCTGCTCCCATTCCAAGTGTTTTCTCCCCCAATCTACCCTCTTAAACAGTTTAAGCTCCCCTGGCTCTTTAAATCAGTTCATTTTAGCCATAACTAAAAGCTAACAGTTAGTTTAGTGTATTTTACCTTGTCCCACTGCCCTCCCCCAGCCACACCTGCTCTTTGTTTTCTCAATGAAATTGATCCAGACGAAACTGACGAGCACAACTGTCGATACTTTAATCTCCGATCCTGCTGTCTTCAGTGTCCACAGTGTCTGCAGTCACGGCGTGCGGTAAGTCCATTGAGGTGAAGAAGGAGCAGCGGGACCCGAGGGAAGTCTTGAGAAAAGGTGCCCCGAACACACAAAAAATCCACGAACGGCTCCTCGGCCGCAACCGCAAAGGGCCCGCGGGAGATGGCTCGGACAGCATCTGCAGCGCATTGTCGGCAATGCTGTATGCCTTTATATAAAACACATCAAAAAATCCTTAGCGAATGTAATCACCTCTGTAAGTCTGCCAGAAGATGCTTCACCTCCCGAAGGACGTGGGTGAGCTTTCTGGACGACGATGGTGGGCACTGAGGAAATGACTTATTACCTGCCCCCGCTTCCCCCTTTCCCCCCACTTTTCCTCCCTTCCCCTCTCCTTTCCACCACTTTCACCACACCCCGTCCCCTTACCTGCACCACCCTCTCAGCTCAACCCCTCACAACCCCGTCCCAGGCTCCCCTTGCACCATCTTCCCCCCGCACCCCCTTCCCCTGCAGCCCCCACCCCATTACAGCCCCTTTCCCAGGTCCCCCTCGTACCCCCTCCCTCCACCCCACCCCCTCGCATCACCTCCTCCCACCGGCATCATCCGATAACTGTGTAGGGGCCCTAACAGCCCCACTGCCTTGTGGGCGTCTCGGGAGAGACCAAGGCTAAGGGAGTAAACCCGAAAAGATAATCCGCAGCTTTTTTGGGAGCAGCGTGTGAGCGAGTGAGCAGCTGGGAAAGTCAGTTTGAAAGTAAATTTAATTTCCTTTTGTTTTTCAGCGGTGGCCAGGGGGCTGCTGGGTAAGTAAAACACGATATATTTGGGCGGTTTAAAATAACTTCCTTTCAGTGCAGCAGCTTTTTCGGGAGCAGCGTGTGAGCGAGTGAGCAGCTGGGAAAGTCAGTTTGAAAGTAAATTTAATTTCCTTTTGTATTTCGGCGGAGGCCAGGGGGCTGCTGGGTAAGTAAAACACTATATATTTGGGCGGTTTAAAATAACTTTCCTTTCAGTGCAGCAGCTTTTTCGGGAGCAGCGTGTGAGCGAGTGAGCAGCTGGGAAAGTCAATTTGAAAGTAAATTTAATTTCCTTTTGTTTTTCGGCGGAGGCCAGGGGGCTGCTGGGTAAGTAAAACACTATATATTTGGGCGGTTTCTGAACCCGAGACACCACACTTGTAGTGTCTCCCACCCGCCCTTCTCCTCAAACCAAAAAAAAAGGACTCGGTGGGGTGTTTATCAGGTAAGGCTTTTTCGATTTCTCTGGTTTTATTGTGATTGGTAAAAACTTTTCGTTCCTTTTTCATTTAACTAAGTTTAAACTTAAGATTAAAAATGGCAGGAGATCTCAGACCCGTATCATGCTCCTCTTGCTCAATGTGGGAGCTCAGGGACATGGCTGATGACCCTGGCTCCTTCACGTGCAGGAAGTGTGTCCAGCTGCAGCTCTTGTTAGACCGCATGACGGCTCTCGAGCTGCGGATGGACTCACTTTGGAGCATGCGCGATGCTCAGGAGGTCGTGGATAGCACGTTTAGTGAATTGGTCACACCGCAGATTAGGATTGCTGAGGGAGAAAGGGAATGGGTGACCAAAAGGCAGAGAAAGAGCAGGAAGGCAGCGCAGGAGTCCCCTGCGGTCATCTCCCTCCAAAACAAGTATACCGTTTTGGATACTGTTGAGGGAGATGGCTCACCAGGGGAAGGCAGCAGTAGCCAGGTCCATGACACCGTGGCTGGCTCTGCTGCTCAGAAGGGCGGGAAAAAGAGTGGAACGGCTATAGTCGTAGGGGATTCGATTGTAAGGGGAGTAGATAGGCGGTTCTGTGGTCGAAAACGAGGCTCCTGAATGGTATGTTGCCTCCCAGGTGCACGGGTCAGGGACGTCTCAGATCGGCTGCAGAACATTCTAAAGGGGGAGGGTGAACAGCCAGTTGTCATTGTGCACATAGGCACTAATGATATAGGTAAAAAACGGGATGAGGTCCTACAAGCAGAGTTTAGGGAGTTAGGAGCCAAGTTAAAAAGTAGGACCTCAGAGGTAGTAATCTCAGGATTACTACCAGTGCCACGTGATTGTCAGAGTAAAAATGAAAGAATAGTCAGGATGAATGCGTGGCTTGAGAGATGGTGCAGGAAGGAAGGGTTCAGATTTTTGGGACATTGGGACCGGTTCTGGGGGAGGTGGGACTATTACAAATTGGACGGTCTACACCTGGGCCGGACTGGAACCAATGTCCTTGGAGGTGCTTTTGCTAACGCTGTTGGGGAGGGTTTAAACTAATGTGGCAGGGGGATGGGAACCAATTGAGGTCAGTTGACAGTGAGGAGGTTGAACAAAAGCCTGCAAGAAACTAGATAATGAAGTCAGTGTGACTAAGGGGAAGAGCAGGCAGGGAGCAGATGATGAATATAAAGGGACTGGTGGTCTGAGGTGCATTTGTTTTAATGCAAGAAGTGTAGTTGGTAAGGCAGATGATCTTAGGGCTTGGATTAGTACCTGGGAGTATGATGTTATTGCTATTACTGAGACTTGGTTGAGGGAAGGGCATGATTGGCAACTAAATATCCCAGGATATCGATGCTTCAGGCGGGATAGAGAGGGAGGTAAAAGGGGTGGAGGAGTTGCATTACTGGTCAAAGAGGATATCACAGCTGTGCTGAAGGAGGGCACTATGGAGGACTCGAGCAGTGAGGCAATATGGACAGAACTCAGAAATAGGAAGGGTGCGGTAACAATGTTGGGGCTGTACTACAGGCCTCCCAACAGCGAGCGTGAGATAGAGGTACAAATATGTAAACAGATTATGGAAAGATGGAGGAGCAACAGGGTGGTGGTGATAGGAGATTTTAATTTTCCCAACATTGACTGGGATTCGCTTAATGTTAGAGGTCCAGATGGAGCAGAATTTGTAAGGAGCATCCAGGAAGGTTTTCTAGAGCAGTATGTAAATAGTCCAACTCGGGAAGGGGCCATACTGGACCTGGTGTTGGGGAATGAGCCCGGCCAGGTTGTTGAAGTTTCAGTAGGGGACTACTTTGGGAATAGTGATCACAATTCCGTAAGCTTTAAAATACTCATGGACAAAGACGAGAGTGGTCCTAAAGGAAGAGTGCTAAATTGGGGGAAGGCCAACTATACCAAAATTCGGCAGGAGCTGGGAAATGTAGATTGGGAGCAGCTGTTTGAAGGTAAATCCACATGTGATATGTGGGAGGCTTTTAAAGAGAGGTTGATTAGCGTGCAGGAGAGACATGTTCCTGTGAAAATGAGGGATAGAAATGGCAAGATTAGGGAACCATGGATGACAGGTGAAATTGTGAGACTAGCTAAGAGGAAAAAGGAAGCATACATAAGGTCTAGGCGGCTGATGAAAGACGAAGCTTTGAAAGAATATCGGGAATGTAGGACCAATCTGAAACGAGGAATTAAGAGGGCTAAAAGGGGTCATGAAATATCTTTAGCAAACAGGGTTAAGGAAAATCCCAAAGCCTTTTATTCATATATAAGGAGAAAGAGGGTAACTAGAGAAAGGATTGGCCCACTAAAGGACAAAGGAGGAATGTTATGCTTGGACTCAGAGAAAATGGGTGAGTTTCTAAACGAGTACTTTGCATCGGTATTCACCGAGGAGAGGGACATGACGGATGTTGAGGTTAGGAACAGATGTTTGATTACTCTAGGTCAAGTCGGCATAAGGAGGGAGGAAGTGTTGGGTATTCTAAAGGGCATTAAGGTGGACAAGTCCCCAGGTCCGGATGGGATCTATCCCAGGTTACTGAGGGAAGCGAGAGAGGAAATAGCTGGGGCCTTAACAGATATCTTTGCAGCATCCTTAAACACGGGTGAGGTCCCGGAAGACTGGAGAATTGCTAATGTTGTCCCCTTGTTTAAGAAGGGTAGCAGGGATAATCCAGGTAATTATAGACCGGTGAGCCTGACGTCAGTGGTAGGGAAGCTGCTGGAGAAGATACTGAGGGATAGGATCTATTCCCATTTGGAAGAAAATGGGCTCATCAGTGATAGGCAACATGGTTTTGTGCAGGGAAGGTCATGTCTTATCAACTTAATAGAATTCTTTGAGGAAGTGACAAAGTTGATTGATGACGGAAGGGCTGTCGATGTCATATACATGGACTTCAGTAAGGCATTTGATAAGGTTCCCCATGGCAGGCTGATGGAGAAAGTGAAGGCGCTTGGGGTCCAAGGTGTACTAGCTAGATGGATAAAGAACTGGCTGGGCAACAGGAGACAGAGAGTAGCAGTGGAAGGGAGTTTCTCAAAATGGAGACGTGTGATCAGTGGTGTTCCACAGGGATCCGTGCTGGGACCACTGTTGTTTGTGAATTCATTAATGATTTGGAGGAAAGTATAGGTGGACTGATTAGCAAATTTGCAGACGACACTCAGATTGGTGGAGTAGCAGATAGTGAAGGGGACTGTCAGAGAATACAGCAGAATATAGATAGATTGGAGAGTTGGGCAGAGGAATGGCAGATGGAGTTCAATCAGGGCAAATGCGAGGTGATGCATTTTGGAAGATCCAATTCAAGAGTGAACTATACAGTAAATGGAAAAGTCCTGGGGAAAATTGATGTCCAGAGAGATTTGGGTGTTCAGGTCCACTGTTCCCTGAAGGTGGCAACGCAGGTAAATAGAGTGGTCAAGAAGGCATACGGCATGCTTTCCTTCATCGGACGGGGCATTGAGTACAAGAGTTGGCAGGTCATGTTACAGTTGTATAGGACTTTGGTTCGGCCACATTTGGAATACTGCGTACAGTTCTGGTCGCCACATTATCAAAAGGATGTGGATGCTTTGGAGAGGGTGCAGAGGAGGTTCACCAGGATGTTGCCTGGTATGGAGGGCGCTAGCTATGAAGAGAGGTTGAGTAGATTAGGATTATATTCATTAGAAAGACGGAGGTTGAGGGGGGACCTGATTGAGGTGTGCAAAATCATGAGAGGTTTAGACAGGGTGGATAGCAAGAAGCTTTTTCCCAGAGTGGGGGTTTTAATTACAAGAGGACACGAGTTCAAAGTGAAAGGGGAAAGGTTTAGGGGGGATATGCGTGGAAAGTTCTTTACGCAGAGGGTGGTGGGCACCTGGAACGCATTGCCAGCGAAGGTGGTAGATGCGGGCACGATGGAGTCTTTTAAGATGTATCTGGACAGATACATGAATGGGCAGGAAGAAAAGAGATACAGAAGATTAGAAAATAGGCGACATGTTTAGAGAGAGGCTCTGGATCGGCGCAGGCTTGGAGGGCCGAAGGGCCTGTTCCTGTGCTGTAATTATCTTTGTTCTTTGTTCTTTGTTCTTTTAACCCCGGAGGCGGTCATGTGTCACCTTTGGCATGTTTCCGGCAGTTCCTGCAGCCATACTGGTGCCAAACGTCGTGCTCTGCACTCCTTTGGACCCCACCAGAAAGGCCGAGAGGGGGGTTTTGACGACTGGGCAACTATCAACCTCCATAAATTCGCCCAGGCATGCGCCATGGAGAGGTCACTGTATAGTTGCCTCACAGCGACTGAAACAACACGGAAGGCAGCAGTTACGAGTTATAAGTACAGATAAATTGGCTTAGAAACTGGGCGCCACGGGTTGCCTTTGTCGATGGGAGAGGTCATTGCACCTCACTGGACAGCTACCGCCCGCGTCAAACCGGCAGCCCCCGGTCAATAAGGTTCTGTCCCGCCACAGTCTACCTGCTTCAATGGGTGCTTGGAGCTCAGGGGCATTGCCCTAAAGGTGGACTGATACACCGCACCAAACAACACGAAAAAAGGAAAGAAGGCACCAGCCCTTCGCTTTGCAAGCTGGAACGTCAGAACTCTGTGTCCTGGCCTGTCGGAAGGCCTTATACAGATCAACGATTCTCGGACGAGCTCAATAGACTCAATGTAAATATTGCAGCACTTCAGGAGGCTCGCCTCCCCGCGAGTGGATCTCTAACAGAGCAAGACTACACTTTCTTCTGGCAGGGCAGGGATCCTGAAGAACCAAGACAGCATGGACTGGGCTTCGCCATCAGAAACTCCTTGCTCAGCATGATAGAGCATCCCTCAAATGGCTCGGAACGCATACTGTCCATCCGACAGCTCACCAGCTCTGTTCCAGTACATCTACTCAGCATCGATGGTCCAACATTCTGCTCCCCACCTGAAGCTAAAGATCAGTTCTACGAGGAACTCCATAACATCATTAGCAGCATGCCCAACACCGAACACCTATTCCTGCTGGGTGACTTTAATGCTAGGATTGGGGTCGACCATGACTCATGGCCCTCCTGCCTTGGGGGCTATGGCGTTGGAAGGATGAATGAGAACGGGCAGAGACTGCTTGAGTTGTGTACCTATCATAACCTCTGCATCACCAACTCGTTCTTTCACACTAAACCCTGTCACCAGGTTTCATGGAGGCACCCAAGATCGCGTCGTTGGCACCAGCTGGACCTCATTGTCACAAGGCGAGCCTCCTTAAACAATGTTCAAATCAAACGCAGCTTCCACAGTGCGGACTGCGACACCGACCACTCCCTGGTGTGCAGCAATGTTAGACTCAGACCAAAGAAGTTGCATCATTCCAAGCAGAAGGGCCACCCACGCATCAACAGGAGCAGAATTTCTCACCCACAGCTGTTACAAAAATTTCTCAATTCTCTTGTAACAGCCCTTCAAAACACTCCCACAGGGGATGCTGGGACCAGTTGGCCCACATCAGAGACGCCATCTGTGAGTCAGCTTTGACCACCTACGGCAAAAGTGCGAAGAGAAATGCAGACTGGTTTTAATCTCATAATGAAGAGCTGGAACCTGCCATAGCCGCGAACCGCATTGTACTGTTGAACTACAAGAAAGCCCCCAGCGATTTAACATCCGCAGCACTTAAAGCGGCCAGAAGCACTGCACAAAGAACAGCCAGGCGCTGAGCAAACGACTACTGGCAACACCTATGCAGTCATATTCAGCTGGCCTCAGAGACCGGAAACATCAAAGGAATGTATGATGGCATTAAGAGAGCTCTTGGGCCAAACATCAAGAAGATCGCCCCCTCAAATCTAAATCAGGGGACATAATCACTGACCAATGCAAACAAATGGACCGCTGGGTTGAGCACTACCTAGAACTGTACTCCAGGAAGAATGTTGTCACTGAGACTGCCCTCAATGCAGCCCAGCCTCCACCAGTCATGGATGAGCTGGACATACGGCCAACAAAATCGGAACACAGTGATGCCATTGATTTTCTGGCCAGCGCAAAAGCCCCTGGGAAGGACAGCATTACCCCTAAAATAATCAAGAGTGTCAAGCCTACTATACTCTCAGCGCGACATGAACTGCTATGCCTGTGCTGGGACGAGGGAGCAGTACCACAGGACATGCGCGATGCCAATATCATCACCCTCGATAAAAACAAAGGTGACCACGGTGACTGCAACAACTACCGTGGAATCTCCCTGCTCAGCATAATGGGGAAAGTCTTTGCTCGAGTCGCATTAAACAGGCTCCAGAAGCTGGCCGAGCGCGTCTACCCTGAGGCACAGTGCGGCTTTCGTGCAGAGAGATCGACCGTTGACTTGCTGTCCTCCCTTCATCAGATACAGGAGAAATGCTGTGAACAACAGATACCCATCTACATTGCTTTCATTGATCTCACCAAAGCCTTTGACCTCGTCAGCAGACGTGGTCTCTTCAGACTACTAGAAAAGATTGGATGCCCACCAAAGCTACTAAGTATCATCACCTCATTCCATGACAATATGAAAGGCACAATTCAACATGGTGGCTCCTCATCAGAGCCCTTTCCTATCCTGAATGACGTGAAACAGGGCTGTGTTCTCGCACCCACACTTTTTGGGATTTTCTTCTCCCTGCTGCTTTCACATGCGTTCAAGTCCTGTGAAGAAAGAATTTTCGTCCACACAAGATCAGGGTGCAGGTTGTTCAACCTTGTCCGACTAAGAGCGAAGTCCAAAGTACGGAAAATCCTCATCAGGGAACTCCTCTTTGCTGACGATGCTGCTTTAACATCTCACACTGAAGAGTGCCTGCAGAGTCTCATCGACAGGTTTGCGGCTGTCTGCAATGAATTTGGCCTAACCATCAGCCTCAAGAAAACGAACATCATGGGGCAGGACGTCAGAAATGCTCCATCCATCAATATTGGCGACCACTTTCTGGAAGTGGTTCAAGAGTTCACCTACCTAGGCTCAACTATCACCAGTAACCTTTCTCTAGATGAAGAAATCAACAAGCGCATGGGAACGGCTTCCACCGCTTTTTTCAGACTGGCGAAGAGAGTGTGGGAAAATGGCGCACTGACACGGAACACAAAAGTCCGAGTCCATCAAGCCTGTGTCCTCAGTACCTTGCTCTCTGGCAGAGAGGCCTGGATAACGTATGTCAGATAAGAGCGACGTCTCAATTGATTCCATCTTCGCTGCCTCCGGAGAACCCTTGGCATCAGGCGGCAGGACCATATCTCCAACACAGAAGTCCTCGAGGTGGCCAACATCCCCGGCTTATACACAGTGGCGCAGTGGTTAGCACCGCAGCCTCACAGCTCCAGGGACCCGGGTTCGATTCTGGGTACTTCCTGTGCGGAGTTTGCAAGTTCTCCCTGTGTCTGCGTGGGTTTCCTCCGGGTGCTCCGGTTTCCTCCCACATGCCAAAGACTTGCAGGTTGATAGGTTAATTGGCCATTATAAATTGCCCCTAGTATAGGTAGGTGGTAGGGAAATATATAGGGACAGGTGGGGATGTGATAGGAATATGGGATTAGTGTAGGATTAGTATAAATGGGTGGTTGATGGTCGGCACAGACTCGGTGGGCCGAAGGGCCTGTTTCAGTGCTGTATCTCTAAACTAAACTAAACTACTGAGTCAGCGGCGATTGAGATGGCTTGGCCATGTGAGTCGCATGGAAGATGGCAGGATCCCCAAGGACACATTGTACAGCGAGCTCGCCACTAGTATCAGACACATTGGCCGTCCATGTCTCCGCTTGAAAGACGTCTGCAAACGCGACATGAAGTCCTGTGACATTGATCACAAGTTTTGGGAGTCAGTTGCCAGCGATCGCCAGAGCTGGCGGGCAGCCATAAAGGCGGGGCTAAAGTGTGGCGAGTCGAAGAGACTTAACTGTTGGCAGGAAAAAAGACAGAAGGGCAAGGGGAGAGCCAACTGTGCAACAGCCCCGACAAACAAATGTTTCTGCAGCACCTGTGGAAGAGTCTGTCACTCAAGAATTGGCTTTTATAGCCACTCCAGGCGCTGCTCCACAAACCACTTCAGGCGCTTACCCATTGTCTCTCGAGATAAGGAGGCCAAAGAAAAAGAACAATTTACTGCAATTTTATTCCCTGTGCATTGGTTATCAATGAACAATTAACTTCAACCCTATACACTTTGCATTAGTTATTACTTCCAACTTGACAATTAACTGTACCTTTCCACCTTTATACATTGGTTATCATGTCGAACTAAACAATTAACTGTGACCTTATTTCCCCTGTGTAGCGGTTATCAACACCAATTTAACAATTAAATGTCGCATTTGCCCACGGGTACTCTATCAATGCCAATGTAATGATTAACTCTAACTTTATGCAACATTTTAGGATTTACTATTTCAAGTTTAATTAACAGTGACATCTTCCCTTTTGTTTCTCCTAAAATGTTCTATTTTCTAATTAATTGAAAACTCGTTTAAAGGGTGCATTGCTTAATGACTCCAAAAAAAAAAAATCCCCACGGATTCCTTATCACAAGCAATTAAATAGTCTACCAATTTTAGCAGTTTGAGTCTTTCAAACATGGAACTGAATAATTAACGGCAAAACTTCCCTTGCAAAGTGCAGATCCGATCAGATTTAATAATGAACCTGAAGTTTAGCACACTGGACTAGTCAGCCTGAGGCCCAGATCTGGAGACCAGAGTCAAATTCCACCACGGCAGCTAATGGAATATGAAGTAAATCAAACAGAAATCAAGTCTTAGTAGTGATGATCATGAAACTACCAGATTGTGGTAACCACCCATCTGGTTTCCTAATGCGCTGCATGGAAGGAAATCTGCTGTCGTTACCTGGTCTGGCCTGCATGTGACTCTAGATCCCTAGCAATGCGGCTGGCTCCTAAAAACCTCTGAAATGGCCTAGCAAGACACACAATTGCATCCAAATGCTACAGAAAAGTCGAATAAGGATAAAGCAGGTGGACCGACTTCAGCCTATGCAGAGGAAGCAACAAAGGCACTGCGTTCCAGTGAGTTCTATTCATGCAAAACTGGGTACTGATGTCAAAAATCGAAGATCTAACCCCCAGTCTGGGCAAGCAACAGTCAAACACACCAATCATGCCTGACAGGCCCATACTCATCCATCACCATCCATGAGTATGTCCTGGTTCATCGGCAACAGTGGTGGTGGCACAATTGTGTATATTCGTGAGGATGTTGTTCTGGGATTTCTCAACGTTCACTCCAGATCACATAAAGTTTCGTTGCATCAGGACAAACATGGGCGAAGAAACCTTTGGCTCTCCCTCACCTGATGAATCAGTGCTCATTCACATTGAACACAACTAGGAAGAAGCAGATGGTAACAATGGCACCATGGATGGGCGACGTTAATGTCCATCACCATGAGAGTCTCGGTAGCACGACTTCTGACCGAGATGACCGATTCCTGGAGTATATATCTGCCAGACTGCTCCAGCAATAGTTGTTGTTAGAACCAATAAGAGGCTACTTGACCTTGCTCTCATCAATCTAGCGGTTGCAGATACATCAGTGCACGACAGTCTTGATAGAAGTGACTACCACACAGTCATTCTGGAGACAAAGTTCTGTCTTCACACTGTGGATATCTTCCATCGTATTATGAGGCTCTACCACTGTACTAAATCGGATAGTTTCAGGAAAGATCTGTCAGCTCAAAACAAAATGAAGCATTGTGGGCCATCGTGAGCAACAGAATTCTATTAAATCACAATGTTTAACTGCAAGGTAGGCATTTCCCACATTCTACCAGTGCCATCAATCCCACCATGGTTCATTGAAGGGTGGAACGGGGCATGTCAGTTTTAGTACCAGGACACCTAAAAATGAGTTGACAAACTGGTGAAGCTACAAAACATGATTAGATAAATGCTAAGTAGTGGACGAAGCATGCTATTGACAGAGTTAAGTGATCTCACAACCAACGAATCAGGTCAAAGCTATATAGTCCTGACACTTCTAGTCGTGAATGATACTGGGCAATTAAATAGCTTAACAGAAGTGAAGACTCCAAAAATAGTCATCCTCAATGACAGGGGAGAGTAGCCCAACAGGGCAAAAGCCAAGTCGGAATGCTTGATAAAAAGGGATAAAACAAAATGAGTGTAAAATAGCCATGGATATAAAACAGTTTGTAAGAGTTTTGCGAATATATAAAAAGATACAGAGTAGCTAAAGTAAACATTGTTCCCTTAGAGGCAGAATCAGGAGAAATTATCACGGACAATGAGGAAATGGCAGAGATATTGAAGAAATATTTTGTACTTGTCCTCACAGTAGAAAGCACAAGCTGCACACCAAAAAGAAAGGCTAACCAAGGAACTAACAAGAGTAGTAAACAAAAGGAAATTATCTTAAGTGGAGATAGAAACGTTATGGATAAATTTATGGGACTAAAATCAGATAGATAACCACTGCCTGATGGTCTACATGCTGGGGTTCTAAAAGAAAGTAGCTGCTGATGTAGTGAATGCGTTGCTAATGATTTTTTTTCAAAATTCACCGGATTCGAGAAAGGTCCCATGGATTGGAAGCTAGCAAATGCAACAGCACCATTCAAGAAAGGAGGGAGTGAGAGTATAGGGACCTACAGGCCAGGTATTCTGTCATCAACATTGGGAATATGCTGAGGTCTGTTCTTAAAGACGTCTTAACGACGTATTTAGGAAATGGGAGCATGATCAGATCAAGACAATATGGTTTTACGAAAGCAGAGTCGTATTTAACAGATATATTAGAGCTTCAGTGGGTGCAAGTAGTAGAGTAGATAGAGGGGAACCAGTAGATAAACTATATTTTGATTTCCAAATGGCGTTGGAAAGGTGCCACAAAAAAGTTTGATACACGGGATAAATGTGCATCGAGTTGTTGGTAATATATTAGCATGTATAGCAAATTGGTTAATGGACAGGGAGCAGAGTATAGGGGTAAATGGTGCATTTTCATATTGTTAATCTCTGACAAGCGGGGAGCCACAAGGATCGGCTCTAGGACTTCACCTATTTACAATCTACATTCATGACTTAGACCAAACCAAGAGTAATGTATCTGAGTTTGCTGACACTACAAGGCTAGAAGAGAATGCAAGGTGTACGGATGACATGGATATGCTGATAAATGACATCAACAGGTTACATGAGTGGACAACAGGGATGCACATAATGTGGGGAAGTGTGTGATTATTCACTTTGGTTATAAGACTAGCAAAACATAATATTTTGTAAGAGGTGTGAAAATTGTAAAGGTTGATGATCAGAGGGACTTTGGTGCACTCATACAAGGAACACAAGAAGTTAACATGCAGGTACAGCGAGCAATTGGTAAAGTTAATGTTGCGTTGGCAAAGGCATTAGAGTACAAAAATTGCTAAAATTGTACTGGGTTTTCATAAGGCACACCAGAAGTACTGTGCGTAGTTTTTGTCTCCATAATTAAGGAATGATTTGCATTCATAGGACGTAGTACAGCGAGGTTTCACTAGATTAGTTCCTGGGATGACAGGGTGGTGCTATGATGAGTGGCTGTGTAAATTGGGTCTACAATCTTTTGCCATTAGAAGAATGACAGGTAATCTCATTGAAACATAGACGATTCTGGAGCAGCTTGTGATGGTAGACACTGAGAGGTTGTTTCCTTGGTGGGGAATCTAGAGCACGGCGCCAGGATAAGGAGCCAAACATTTCGGACTGTGATGAGGAGAAATGTCTTCACTCAAAGCGTTATGAATCATTGCCATTTTCTTCCTTAGAGGGTTGTGGGCGTTTCATCGTTGAATTTAACTAAGACAAATATATTTAAGGAACAGCAGCTGGTGTCGAGTGGACATGAGTCGGTTGCATCATTAGCTGACGTGAGGCTGTTGATGGAGATGGGACACTGGAACCATCAGCTGCTGTGAGGCTGCAGAATGAAGATGGAACAGTGGAATTATCAGCTGGTGTGATGCTGTCGAGAGGAATGGGGCAGTGGAACCAACAGATGTCATGAGCCTCTCGAGTGGAGATGTTACAGTGAAACCATCAGCTGGTGTGAAGCTTTCGATTGAAGATAGGTTAGTGAGATCATGTAACCCTAACTTGTTTGACAGTGTAGCTGTGAGAAACACAGAGGCAGAAGTGAGGGCATCGAGGTGGAGGTTTTGGCCAATTGCAGTCTTGAAGCAAGCTCCGTACATGGTTCAACCTTCCTTTATAAAGAATGGTTGGAGCTAAGATGGGGTGAGTTACCTCCGGGAAAAGGAATAATGTGAAGTGATTTGCAAAGTCTTCTTAAGAGAAGCATTTCACAGACTCGTTGCATGATACAGCACAAAAGGGCCTATTGTGCCGATGCTGAGTTTGGAAATAGCTATGCAGTTAGTCACACATTCCCCCTGCTCTTTCCCGAGCAGTGTGGCAAAATTTTCCTTTTCAAGTATTTACCGAATTCCCCTTTTAAAAGATACTACTGAATCTGCTTCTACCATCCTTTCACAAAGCACATTTATATCAGAACAGCTCGCTTGGGAAAAAAACGTTTCACCTTATTCCCCATCTGGATCTTTTAATGGTTATTTTAATTCTTTGTCCCCTGGTTACTGGCCGTCATGTCACTGGAAAATTTCTCCTTATTTTCTCGATCAAAACCCTTCAAGTATTTGAACTGTGAGCCATCGAAATGAGTGTGGGCTCTATTGATGAATTTAAATTGGGACACATCGTGACTTTCACGTGATCAAAATGACTTTTTTGCACATTAATTAAGTGAGGTTACTGTGTAATGTATGATAAATATGAGGGGAAAGGTCTAATTATGGGCTCGGTGATATCAGGCACATCCACTCCACCCCACCCCACCCCGCCCATGGTGAACAGAGAAATTGGCAGGAAGGGAGACAGGATAGCAACTGGGTAAAACTCCTGGTAGGGAATTGAAGTTCAGGAAGGGGTAAAGAGTTTGGATTCTCCCAACAGGAATGGCTCCTGGCATTTTTGGTTATTCCTCGCTTTATTGCTCAAGAAATTGCATTGCACTTACTTGTCATGTATCAATAAAACAGCACACAACCAACGTTGTCAATTCCTTCGATCGCTTGTAGTCGATACTCTCTGATGTTTAGGAGAATGAGAGGTGATCGCATTGAACTATATAGATGTATACGGCTTGACATGGGAGCTGCTGGGAGGCTGTTGCACAGGTAGGAGTGTCGAGAAAACAGTGTAACAGTCTCAGGATATAGAGTCAGCCATTGCGGAGTGAGATAAGGAGAATTTCTTCACTCAGAGGTTTGTGAACCTTTGGAATTCTCCGTCCAAGAGAGCTGTGGATGCTCAGTCGTTAGGCAAAATTAAGATGGAGATGGGTTGAGTTTTGGCCCTGAAGAAATCAAGGAGCATGAGGAAGGGCAGGAAAGTGAAGATCAGTCATGATCTGATTGAATTTTGGAGCAGGCTCGAGGGCCTGAATGGCCTCCACCTGCTCCTAACTAGCATAATCTTATAAAGCCAACAATGGTGGAAGTGGGGAAACTCACTATCAGGACTGAACCTTCCAGCATTAGCCAGGGAACCGTAACTCTAATGACCTTTGGCGGGCAGTGGTGATGGAATGGCAATCATGCTTGTGTGAGCTCTTCACCTATGGACATCAGAGATAAAGTTGCCATACCCTGGCATGCACAGAAGATTGCACAAGAATTTGATGCAATGATCACTCCCCTCCTCCGTTTGATGGTCCAGTCATGGAAAACATCTGTATTCATAATGCTCTTCAATTGAAAACTTATGCTCCTTGTCTTCGCATGGTTATGTTCCTCTCTACCTTGGGAACATACTCTGGGCCCCAAAACCCTTCCTTTCTAAGTAAGTTCCTCCAGACTATACAACACTCCTTAACTGTGTATCGTCCTCAGCCCCTACAAGCCTCCTATTATTTCAATCTCCTCCAGATCTACAACCCTTCCCATTTCTGAAGACTCTTCTATCCCTACAAACCTTCGTATATTGAAAACTTACTCCGGCTGCCATAACCCTCCCTGCGTCTGTCAGGTCCTTTAGCCTTACAATTCTCCATATTCCTCTACCCTCCTTCAGCCATTAGAATATTATCTATCTCTGTATCCTCCTCCATCTCTTGCAATCCCCATCTCTCTGCAACCCCTTCCAACCTGACAAGCTTCCATATCCCAGTAACCTGGGGCTGAAACATTTAGCGATGGAATAGACTAATACAGTACACTAAACTAATGCAGCATTGATTTACGGGATCACTGACATTTATGGCGCAGAATGAAGCTATACGACCTATCATTCTTGTACCGACCATAAAAGAAGTTACTTAACTTCATCCTGCTTTCTAGCTCTTGGTCCATGATCCTGCAGGTTATGGCACCTCAAGTGCATATCACTTTGGAATAGAGTGGGTTAAGGGTAGACTTAATTGATGTGTTAAAAATTATGAAGATCTAGATAGATTGGATAAGAAGGACGTATTACCTTTAACAGAGAGGTCAATAACGTGGAGACATGGATTTAAAGATATTGGTGGAAAGATGAGAGGGGAGTTCAGGAGAAATATATTCACGCAGAGGATGGTGGGGTCTGGACCTCACTGGCTAAAAGCCTGACAGATGGAGAAACGTCATCACATTAAAAAAAACTCTTTAATATGCTCTTGAGGTGCCAGAAACTTCAGGACAATGGACCAAGAGCTGGAAAGCGGGATGAGGTTAAGTAGCTACATTTTTGCTGGGCCTCTTTCTGTGCACTACATTTCAATGGTTCCATAATTCAATGCTGCATTAGTTGGGTGTCCTGTATTAGTTTGATGAATTGTATTACTTTGAGTTATTTGCTTGAGAAACGGTTTTAACTGGAAGTGATACATGAGCTTGAGGTTGGCATTAGTTTGAGATACTTTCTTCGTGTGAGGGGCTCTATTAATTTGGTGGCTCGTCTGAGGACTGTATCAGTTCCCAATAACCTATTATATTGAGTTACAATAATTTAAGATGTTGATTCGGTAAGAAGGGCTGCATCTGTTTTAATGATTCTATCAGTTGGATGGGCTGTGTTGATTGCAAGCGTTGTACTATTTGGAGAATCTGAATGGGTTGGAGGTGTTGTTTCGGTTTGAGGCCTGTACTGGATGGAGGGGCTACATCGTTTGGAGGGTCTGTATCTGTTGAATGTGCTGTTTAGCTTTGAATGGTTGTTTACAATGCCTCTGGTGCAGGAGCTGCATCGGTTGCAGGGGCTGTACCGATTGTCGGTACTGAATTGGTTGAGAGTCTGTAATGGTTGGAGAGTCTGTAACTGTTGAATTGTCTGTGTGCATTGAAGGGTCTTTATTACTTGAGTTGGACTTAAAGTCAACTGATTTAAAACTTTTATTAGTTTGAGCTGCTGTATTGATTTGAAATGCTCTATTAGTTCATGGTCTTGAAATAGTTTCAGACGCTGTATTACTTGAATTCTGCAATGCATAGTCACAAGTAACCCAATTTAACTATTTAACAGAATGTCTACAGATGAAGAGGGCATCCACGTCCCAGAGGACAGAACAGCAGCCCTTAGACAGAAACTGACATTTGGAGTTTAAGTATTGAATAGTCACAATCGAGATGAGGGTATAACTGAGACAATAGGAGATCTGGTGTTTAGAACAATGGCGTCTGAAAGTGTCTTGCTGGGAGAATACGACTTCTAATATCCATTAGTTAATTAATTTGAAAAGAATTGTCCAGTCTTTGGCGTTTTCCAAGACAATCTCAGAACTAAATATGTTCTCTCATTAACACAATGTCGTAATCTGTTGCTCGACTTTAAAAAAAACAATGTGAACGATGTTGCAACTTCAATTTCCCTGTGGCGAAACCATAGGGTATAATTTAAAGGATCTCGGAATGCATTACCTCACAGTTCAATACAGACAGAGTGCCTGCAGCACGGAGGGACACATCCATTTATATAGAAGATGTATCAAACCTTATTCGGTATTGAGAAAATATATTACCTGATCCTTGCCATCATTGGTGTTCCTGGTAAGATACCATAATAATTGAAGTTGTGGAAATCTGTGTGCCAGCAGGTCTCTGGTATTACTTTTTGGCTGATAATATTACATGCTGATTTAGAGGTCACCACTGGACAGACAGCCAATAAGTGATATCATTTTGTTAAGTCAAATATGTTGAGTTATCTCTATGGGTTTATTCTTTTGATTAAACTGCAATACAGCACAGGTTGTAATGCACAACCTCACTGAATTGTTATTGCTTTTAGTGGAATATTGTGTGATGCTGAATCAGACCTCAGTGAAAACTGCTTTCTGAGTGAATGTCTTACTGGAATTATCTATCACGGAGGAACTGCAATGAAAGTTAGTCACTAACCACAGTATAACGCTGATCCTAGTGTCCATTTATTGCATGAAGTATCTGTCTCTGTAGAGTTGCACCGAGTGTGGGTCACACACCAACGTGTAATTTCCTTTTTATCGGTTTCATGTGATGTGGGCATCTCTGGAAAGGACAGAATCTCTTGCCCATCTATTGAGAAGGTGGTGCTCATCTGTCTTCCTGAACCGCTGCAGTCTACGTGGAGCGGGTAGGCCGAGAGTGCTGGAAGGGATGGAGTGCCAGGAATCTAATTTAGTGGCAAAATATGGCAATGGCAATATATTTCTAAGTCAGGATGGTGAGTGGCTTGGAGGTTAAGTTACAGCTTCTGTGTTTCCACGCTCTCGACCTGCAAGATGCAAGTGTGTGAAGGTTTGGAAAGTGCTGTTGAATGAACATTAGCGAGGCATGCTTGCCTTCATTGGTCGGGGCATAGAGTATAAGAATTGGCAAGTCATGTTGCAGCTGTACAGAACCTTAGTTAGGCCACACTTAGAATATTGTGTACAATTCAGGACGCCGCACTACCAGAAGGACGTGGAGGCTTTGGAGAGGGTACAGAGGAGGTTTACCAGGATGTTGCCTGGTCTGGAGGGCATTAGCTATGAGGAGAGGTTGGAAAAACCCGATTGTTTTCACTGGAAAGACGGAGGTGGAGGGGTGACATGAGTTTTACAAAGTTATGAGCAGCATGGACACAGTGGATAGTCAGAAGCTGTTTCCCAGGGTGGAAGAGTCAGTTACTAGGGGAAATAGGTTTAAGGTGCGAGAGGCAAAGTTTAGAGGGGAAGTGCGAGGCAAGGTTTTTACACAGAGGGTGATGAGTGCCTGGAACGTGCTGCCAGGGGAGGTGGTGGAAGCAGGTACCATAGAGATGTTTAAGAGACATCTTGACAAATATATGAATAGGAAGGGAATAGAGGGATATGGGCCCCGGAAGTGCAGAAGGTGTTAGTTTAGGCAGGCATCAAGATCGGCGCAGGATTGGAGGGCCGAATGGCCTGTTCCTGTGCTGTACTGTTCTTTGTTCTTTGTTCTTTGAGTTCTTGCAGTGTATTTTGCAAACGGAAAACACTGCTGCTACTGTGTGCCAGTAGTGGAAGAAGTGAATGTTTAAGGTGGTGGATGCGATGCCAATTAACCTAGCTGCTCTAGTTTGGATGGTCTCGGGTTTCCTTAGATTTGTTGATGCTGCACTCATCCAGGCAAGTGGAAGGTATTCCACGAAACTCCTGACTTGTGCCTTGCAGCTGGAGGCCAGAATTGGGGTCAGAAGGTGGGGTACTCACTGCAGAACTCCCAGCCTCTGACTCATTGCTGTCGCTAAAGCATTTATTTGGCTGCTGCAATTCAGTTTCTGGTAAATGGCAAATCCAGGCTACTTATATTGGGGGATTCAGTGAAGGAAATGGCATTAATGTCAAGGAGAGATGGCTAGTTTCTCTGTTACATAGAACATAGAACATTACAGCGCAGTACAGGCCCTCCATCTTGCGCCGACCTGTGAAACCATCTGACCTACACTATTCCATTTTCATCCATATGTCTATCCAATGGCCACTTAAATGCCCTTAAAGTTGGCGAGTCTACTACTGTTGCAGGCAGGACGTTCCACGCCCCTACTGCTCTCTGAGTAAAGAAATTACCTCTGACATCTGTCCTATATCTATCACCCCTCAACTTAAAGCTATGTTCCCTCGTGTTTGCCATCACCATCCAAGGAAAAAGACTCTCACTAGCCACCCTATCTAACCCTCTGATTATCTTATATGTCTCTATTAAGTCACCTCTCCCCCTCCTTCTCTCTAACGAAAACAACCTCAAGTTGCTCAGTCTTTCCTCGTAAGACCTTCCCTCCATACCAGGCAACATCCTAGTAAATCTCCTCAGCACCCTTTCCAAAGCTGCCACATCCTTCCTATAATGCGGTGACCAGAACTGCACGCAATACTCCAGGTGCGGTCTCACCAGAGTTTTGTACAGCTGCAGCATGACCTCGTGGCTCCGAAACTCGATCTCCCTACTAATAAAGGCTAACACACCATATGCCTTCGTAACAGCCCTATTAACCTGGGTAGCAAACTTCAGGGATTTATGCACCTGGACACCAAGATCTCTCTGTTCATCTGCACTAGTGACAGCACAGTGGCGCAGTGGTTAGCACCGCAGCCTCACAGTTCCAGCGACCCGGGTACAATTCTGGGTACTGCCTGTGTGGAGTTTGCAAGTTCTCCCTGTGTCTGCGTGGGTTTCCACCGGGTGCTCCGGTTTCCTCCCACATGCCAAAGACTTGCAGGTTGATATGTTAATTGGCCATTATAAATTGCCCCTAGTATAGGTAGGTGGTAGGGAAATACAGGGACAGGTGGGGATGTGGTAGGAATGTGGAGTTAGTTATTGGAGTAGAGTTAGTGTAAGTGGGTGGTTGATGGTCGGCGCAGACACGGTGGGCCGAAGGGCCTGTTTCAGTGCTGTATCTGTAAACTAAAACTAAACTAAACTACTAACAAGAATCTTCCCATTAGCCCAGTACTCTGCATTCCTGTTAATCCCTCCAAAGTGAATCACCTCGCACTTTTCCGCATTAAACTCCATTTGCCATCTCTCAGCCCAGCTATGCAGCCTATCTATGTCCCTCTGTACCCTACAACATCCTTCGGCACTATCCACAACTCCACCGACCTTAGTGTCATCCGAAAATTTACTAACGCACCCTTCTACACCCTCTTCCAGGTCATTTATAAAAATGACAAACAGCAGTGGCCCCAAAACAGATCCTTGCGGTACACCACTAGTAACTAAACTCCAGGATGAACATTTGCCATCAACCACCAACCTCTGTCTTCTTTCAGCTCGCCAATTTCTGATCCAATGCTCTAAATCACCTTCAACCCCATACTTCCGTATTTTCTGCAATAGCCTACCGTGGGGAACCTTATCAAACGCCTTACTGAAATCCATATACACTACATCCACTGCTTTCCCCTCATCCACCTGTTTGGTCACCTTCTCAAAAAACTCAAGAAGGTTTGTGAGGAACGTCACAAAACCGTGCTGACTATCGCAAATGAACTTATTCTTTTCAAGCTGATTATAAATCCTATCTCTTATAACCTTTTCCAACAGTTTACCCTCAACCGAAGTAGGGCTCACAGGTCTATAATTACCAGGGCTGTCTCTACTCCCCTTCTTGAACAAGGGGACAACATTTGCTATCCTCCAGTCTTCCGGCACTATTCCTGTCGACAATGACGACATAAAGATCAAGGACAAAGGGTCTGCAATCACCTCCCTCGCTTCCCAGAGAATTCTAGGGTAAATCCCATCTGGCCCAGGGGACGTATCTATTTTCACACTTTCCAAAATTGATAACACCTCCTCCTTGTGAACCACAATCCCATCTAGCCTAGTAGCCTGAATCTCAGTATTCTCCTCGGCAACATTTTCTTTCTCTACTGTAAATACTGACGCAAAATATTCATTTAACACTTCCCCTATCTCCTCTGATTCCACAAGCAACTTCCCACTACTATCCTTGATTGGCCCTAATCTAACTCTAGTCATTCTTTTATTCCTGATATTACTATAGAAAGCATTAGGGTTTTCCCTGATCCTATCCGCCAATGACTTATCTTGTCCTCGCCTTGCTCTTCTTAGCTCTCCCTTTAGATCCTTCCTGGCTAGCTTGTAGCTCTCAAGCGCCCTAACTGAGCCTTCACATCTCGTCCTAACATAAGCCTTCTTCTTCCTCTTGACAAGCGATTCAACTTCTTTAGTAAACCACGGCTCCCTCGCTCGACAACGTCCTCCATCTGTTCACCATCTGGTTCACTGTCACTTTCACCTTTGATCGATTTGTGGCCATTTGTTGCCAGCAGCTGAAATCAAAATATTGCACCAAAAACGCCAAGAAAACGACAGTGTCGTGCTACTAACAACTTGCATTCTTCTCTGTTTAGAAAATATCCCTTACTACTTTTTATATAAACTTGCTAAGCTAATTGACAATATAGTGTGGTTGTGTTATCCAAGTCAAAGCTATCGCACTGAACTCGGATGAGTGGGATGTTAACAGTTTCACATAGTTTTCACCCCATTGTTCTCATTTGCTTTGATTTTGTCCCTCACCACACTGCCTATCAGACACATTTTAGTGACTAGTTGAGTCCGTGAGGGACTGAAGGGTCAGAACAAAGGCTAGATGTGCAGTGACCCAGAGCTGGAGAGCAGAAGGAGGTTTGCCATTTTACTCTTCACTACATCAGGGAGCTTCATACTTCTCTGGTCAATATATGTCATACAATTCCTATTTTATATCATGGCAGGGAAAGAACCCTGGGATTACAAATGTTCTGAATATATATTCCTGGAAGTCGCATGGATATTGTGGAACTTAAGTTGCTGCACAGACACATTTATTTATGGGGCAACTCAGTCCAAGTACAGCGAACAGCTTAATAGTACAGTGAAATATCTATTTGCAATAATTATTCAATTGATAAATGAAAAAAAACATCTGAGAGCAACCAAGATGCGGGTCCCACTGTTTCCACTGCGTGAATTTAGTATTTATCCAGAATGGGCAAGAGGTCACATACAAGCTGGATGAGCCGAAATACCACTGGCGGGTTTGGGATGTGTGGGCAGGAGGAGAGGGCCACACAGAGGAAACTGCAGCGGGGCGATTGGCAAGAGGTGACAAACAGCTGGATGCCACGAAATACACTGGCGGTGGTTGGGATTGGGTCACAAAAGCCAAAGTCCAGTGGGGCAAATGATAAAGGGTAAATGACAGCTAGATAACGAGAAATGTACTGTCCCTGGGTACGGGTGTAACATAAGCCAAAGCTCAGTGAGACAATATTCAAGTGGTGGATTTTGGAGCATTTTGAAGAGAGAGGGCAGGAGGTGAGTCTGTGTGCCTCCTCTAGGACATCAAAAGAAACAAAACCCACAATTTCTCCACCTCCACTGGTTAAATTCTTCACTCTGCACATCTGATCAACAGTAAATACACGTTTTCTAAGAAAAGTGAACATGCTGCTGATGCTGGAAACCTTCTCGTGTCAGTTTTTTTCTTATTTTTTATTTTGGAGACATATCTTGAGTCTGTCTCCCTTCTATTCCCATTTTTTATTTATTTAGAGAAAGAGCACTGAAACAGGCCCTTCGGCCCTCTGAGTCTGTGCCAACCATCAACCACCCATTTATACTAATGTTACTTTAATTCCATATTCATACCACATCTCCACCTTCCCTCAATTCCCCTACCTATACTAAGGGCAATTTATAATGGCCAATTTACCTATCAACCTGAAAGCCTTTGGCTGCGGGACAAAACCAGTGCACTCGGCGAAAATCCATGCAGTCACAGGGAGAACTTGCAAACTCTGCACAGGCAGTACGTGGAATCGAATCCAGATCGCTGGAGCTGAGAGGCTGCAGTGCTAACCACTGCACCACTTTATCATTTAGAACCACATAATCCTTTAATAACAACATAATTTATTATTAATAAAATTAAGAAAAGAAATACTGATCAGATACAACGCATGTTGTTAATAATGTTAAGCCTGCGACGCCATTCCCTGCTCTCTGTTGAATCGATGGTCGATTAACCAGTGTCTGGTGCCGACTTTGATTTCTTTTCATTTTAAACTATGGAATTATTTTATAATACTTGTACAAAGCACATTTTTTAAAAAAAGCATTGATCAGTGTTCTTAAGAACTAATAATAGCTGTTGAATGGAGAAAAGTATCTGACTGGAATTGGATCAGTACTTGTCACAGGAACAGACATAGTTCCCCAAACTAATTTCACCGTCAGCCTGGGTGCTTGGCTGGATGGAGAATCATTTGGTAATGACATCAGAAAATCCATTATTTCTACAGTTCACACATGTTTATTCCCAGCTAGAAGGCTGGCTCAGGTAATTCCGTTATGGTCCTGAATAATTCAACTGGAAGCAACTTGAAAATAAGTATTAATAATTATTAATATGAGTGATTGACTGATGTGTGAGCAGAAACTCTCCTATCATAAGGAATTTCTCAAAATTCACTCGTGCTGACTGCCTCAATAGATCATTCGAACAATATTTCAATATTCACATCTGCGAAGGTCAAAATTCTCACAGAGCATGGGAACAGTGATCTGTCAGAATCTCTCCATCTGAGCGCTGGATTTAACAAAGTCATGTGGTTGCATTTTATGTTAAAAAAACCTTTGTGTTGTCAGTTTACAAAGCAGAAAGTTAAATATTTCCCCACTGAACTGACAAACTAGCTGAAGTGTGAATTGTTTATATTGATTATTGGACTGTGTAGCTTCACTTCGAAGACTGGATTATGCTGAAATAAAATAAACAATTTATTTGCTCCTAGTGTTGACTTTTATTTCTCTCCTGAGAGAAGAGGGGTGTTACTCTGGTTCGGATTCCTGGATATTGACAGGATAATCACTTATGTTGTTTGAGGGCTAACTTAGGACAGGGCACTGTGGAGAACGCCCCTGCTGTTCTTTGAATATGTTCATCTGATGTACTTGCTTCACTAGAGAAGGCCTTGGTTTGAAGTCTTATTTAACCGATTTGAGCACGAATCAGACTTCTCTACGCGCAATTTATTATCAAATATAACGGCACCGAAAGAGCCCATTTCTTCCATCGTATCTGTGCCACATCTTTGAAAGAGCTATCCAATTACTGACACTCGGTTGTAACAAATTGACCGTGTATTTATTTATGTATATAAAAAAGTCCCCTTTGAAAGTTCCTGTTGAATTTGTTCCCACCACACTTTCAGGCAATGCCTTCCAGATTACAACTACTCTCTGTGTGAAAAATGTTCTTCAAGTCTCCTCCTCTGGTTCTCTGTACAACATCCTCATCTGTGTCCGTTTCATCGTGGCTCTTTCAAATTCGTTCATAATTATTAGCACATCTTTTAATGTTCTCTGATGAGACAATTCCATCCTCTCTAGTTACTTTCCTTCACCGAACAGCAGGCGTTCAAGTCTATTACCTTTGTTCAAAATCTGTCTGCATTTTCGACAATATCTTAATATCCTCTTTAAAGTATGATGGCCAGAATTGAGCACATCCCGCCATCTGTGAACGAACCTTAGCATAGCTTACTTCAATATAATCAAATCCTCCCTTATAAATCCAGATCTCTATGCTGTTTTAAGACCTTCATCTGGTTGTGCCAGCTTCTCAGCATTGTGTATTAGAACTATGAAACTAGCTCCTGAAACTAGTCCATAATTATACACTTTAGTTTATATGGTTGCACATGATTATTCCTTCCAAGGGCACCACTTTACATTTCATAGACTCATGCAGTCTTCCAGCCATTTGGCCGATCGTTTTTTTCCCTAGCTCTTTGAAGGAATTATCAAATTAGACCACCCCTCGAATATTTCGTCACAGTTCTGCATTTTCTATTCTTTCATAGGATGTGGGCATCGTTGGCAAGAACAATATTTGTTATCACCCTTAATTTCCCTTGACATGAATGTCTTGGCAGGCCATTTCAAACGGGATTTTTTTAAAGGCTCAACCACTTTGCTATAGGTTTGGAGTCATATGTCGACCAGACCAGGTAAGAACGGCAGATTTCTGTCCCTAAACGACATTAGCGAACCAGATGGGTTTTCCAACAACCAATGATTGTCTCATGATCATCGTTACTGAATTTAATTACAGATTTTCATTTATTGAATTTAAATTCCATCAGCTGCCGTGATGAAATTTGAACCCGTGTCTCCAGGGCAATATCCTGAGCCTCTGGATTACTATAATAATATATGAGATCTGAAGAATGGTGCCTCACATTACCTCTGCTTCTCTCTGCACAGATGCTGCCAGACCTGCTGAGTATTTACAGCATTGCTTGTTTTTATTTCAGATTTCCAGCATCCGCAGTATTTTGCTTTTATATTCCCTCTGGATTATCAGTTCAGTAACATTACCACGATACCAATGTCTCTTTCATTTCAAGTATATATCCTATTTCCTCTGTGCGTTACAGTGACATCTGTTTTCATGCAATGCATTGCAGGTCATAACTGCTCTCTGTGTCAGGAAAGAAACTCCTTATTTCCCCGCTGGATTTTTTTTGTCCATTCCTTTACATTTATGTCATTTGTAAACCATGGCCCACCAATTGTTACTTCATATATAATGTACAAAAACGCCTCATATTGTGGTCACCTCTGTACGCTGTTCAACGTTAATTATCATCTGCCACCTGTGCATATTATGCCTATTCTGTCCTTTTGATCTCGGTTACTATATTGTCCATTGACAATTTCAATCAACAAACTTTGAACCTGGATCCCTTGTGATCAAGTCCACGTCATTAATATGTATCAAAATGAGCATTGGTCCCAATACAAACCTCTGCCGCCATCACTTCTTAAAATTCTTTATTCTAGCACAGTTGTGAGGGTCATTGGCATGAACAGCATTTTTTTGCAAACAATTTCCCGTGTGAAGGTGGTGATGAGTCGTGTTTTTAACAATTCCTTCCCCTGTGGCGTATGTAGCCTGTGACAGTGAGTGAAAAGCCAGAGACTTCCAAGTCAGGATGGTGTGTGGATTGGGTGGGCAGATTGCAGGCAGTGCTGTACTAATATTCATCCTGCTTTGTCATGGATGGTGACAAGCTTCTTGAATGTGGTTGAAGCTCCATTTATCCAGCAAGTGGAGAGTATTTCATTACAATCACAACCTTTTTCATGTAGATAGTGGACAGATTGTGGGAAGTCAGAGGATTAACTTCTCACCTCAGAACACGTTTCACTCTGAATAAAAAGCCTTTGGTTGAACTGTTATCTGTTTTCTGTTATTTAGTTATTTTTGTCATGTTGCCGTTTACTTTAATTCCACACGTTTAAACTTTGCTAAAGAGTCTTATATTTGATACTTTATGAAATGTCTTCATGGACGTCGATATGTACAGCATAAACTACATAGATTTAATTGAACGTTTGTCCATTGTCGAACTCAATTAGGTTTGTCAGGCACGACTTGCCTAGAACATATACCCGTTGGATATCATTTATAAACCAGGGTTTTCCAAATGAAATGTCACTCTGCTCCATATTATTGTCTTTAGAAATTTACCCACGAAAAAGTTTCTGCAAACTGGCATATAATTGCTATTTGTGCGTTTTCTTCTATGGTTGAACATGGGTGCAACATTTGCAACAGTCAAGTCATTTGGCATCACTCACGTATCATAGGAGGATTAAAAGATTGTAGTCAGAGTCTCCACAATTTCCACCCTTACATCCCTCAGCAATCTAGGATACATCCTATCCAGAACAGATGACTCGTCTACCTTCTGCTAAGTACCTCCTGTTTATCTAATGTTATCCAATCCTGTACGCTGTCACTTTATCTTTCATATGACAATGATAGCCCCCTCTCATTATAGCTGAAGCAGATTTTACCTGTTGTTTCTAAATCATTTTTTTTAACAGTGTCAGTATCTATCATTCTGGAAAGAATGGGAAGTTCCGAGATGCCGCAGTTGGGAGAGAGGCAAGGTGAGCGGGGTGTGATCAGTTAACATGCTCAAAGAGGTAGAAAGTGGTAGAGGAGGAAAGGTTGTGGACAAGGAATGCATGTATGAACACCATGGCATCTCCACAAAAGTTAGGAGGCAGATGCATAGAAATATAGAAATACACAGTTTGCCAAGGAGGGTTCGGGAAGCTTCTTGGATGGTACTGTCAACACACACATTTCATTCTGAGAAGTTTCTTAAATGTGTTAAAAATGAAAAAAAGTAAAGAATCACAACGGTTTTGTAAAGATCAATGATGGTACTAAGGCGTAAAGAAGGAATGTGGGTAGATGCATCTGAAACACTGATCAGCAATGAACTAAGTGACTGGGAAAAAAGGCTCCTGTGGCTGGAGATATCTTTGGGGACACCATTTGTCCTAAACTGATGCATCTTATGCATCTCTGAGTGGCGAGACACGCTCTGTTTCTCTGTTACTGTTTGCGGTCATCAATGCGAACTGCGTGTGAATTGAATGTTTGTTGGCACAAGAACAGGGTGAGAATACAGCGGGAGTAAAAGTCATTCCTCCCACTGTTAGATACTGAATGTACTAATTGTAATGTGTGTCAGTAAACACAGCCTTCAAAAAGAGGTAAAGAAATAAATCGATCAAAATAAAGAATAGAGATGAAGACAGAAATACAGAAAGAAAGCAAGATAGATGCAAGAGAGAGAGGGAAAGGAGTGAGAGTAAAAATGTTAGATCCAGGCAGCCAAGGGGGAAATGACGGAAATCACAGGGAAGTAGGGATTGTTGATGAGCAAGAGACCAGAACTGGAGAAATACTGGGAGATTGCAGACTTGTAGGGACTGGAGGAAGTTACAGAGATAAGGAAGGTTTTAGTGTCTGGAGGAGGTGTTAGCGATCAGGAGCGGGGCGAGGACATGGATGGATTTGAAGGCGAGGATGGGTATTTTCAAATTCAGATGTTGTCGTACCTGAAGTGAATGTCAATCAATGGACATGTGTGAGATGGGTGAGCGGGACCTGCTTTGAGTTAGGGCATGAGGCAGCTGAGCAATGGGTGTGATAATGTTTTCAGAGGGTGGAAAATGTGAGCCCAGTTGGGACAGGGTTGGCCTTGTCACGTTTGGAGAGATAACAAAGGGATAGATGGGCTTTTCAGCAGCAGATGAGCTGAGCCAGGTGAGGAGACGAGTATTATTCACCTCGTCACTCACAGCTCACAGTCAGTGGCACGTGAGATCAGGACCACAAATTAACCCGTTCATAACTGACATGTATATACTCACAGACCCTGAATACATACTGCAGGAAAATCCCCAACCTGCACTCCGCACCCACCCCTCCCCCACCCCCCGCGCTTTCCCACTCATCAGGGTATGTGGTAGAACCTGAATAAAAACATGTCGTCTATTTGCGACGTTGGTTCACTGCATAGTTTTTTTTCAAGTGATGTGGGTGTAGCTGGGAAGGCCGGCATAAATTGTCCCTACTTAATTATCCCCTGAGAAGGTGCAGTCGGGGCTTCACTCTTGCACTGGTTGCTAGCCCATCTCACGAAGGAGCACCTATAGTGTCTGCTCATGCGGGAGTTCCAGGATCTGCACAGGTTATGCGGCCTTCCATGAAGAATAGCCTGTCGATACTCTCTGCCAGTTTTCTCAGGTGAAGACTGGGCCGCTTGAATGAGGGAACCTAATGTTGAAACTGCCAAAAATAAAGTTAATATATTTATTTTCTGTCCATTTTAAAAGAGGCAAGCAATCTGATTGCCACGCTTAGATGGCCGCAAGCTCTGACTGATGCTATTGGAGGAAAAAAATCTTTTGCTTCACTCTTGTCTCCTTCCAGGATCTGCACAGGTTATGCGGCCTTCCATGAAGAATAGCCTGTCGATACTCTCTGCTAACAATGGCGGCCAGGGCGGGTCTCGTTGCACCTCAGCGGCAAATACAGAAATGAATTCAACAAATAAACTTGGAAACGGGTCAGATGATAATACTGACCATTCCCAATTACAAAAGGGAATTGACCATTTTGAAACCATTAATCCTTTGTTGAGGGCAATTATGCTGCCCCTATCTGATACTTTTACCCCAATTCACCCTCAATGTAATATTCGACTACGGGGCCGCACTGTTATTGAGCCTGGCCCCTTCACTTCTGCCCAGCAATACTGGCCCATTGTGCACGTGTTTGGACCGTCCTGTGCCTGAGTCCTGCACCAGAGTCCTCCCTGTCCGACTGGAAGCCAAGTCAAGATAAGTATTGTCTGTCTGACCCCAGGGCGGGTACACATCAAGATGAAAACAGACATTCTGTGGAGTTAAAACTGTGAAACTCCGGAGCCCACCTATGCCACTCAGCTCTGTAATACCCAGGCCTAATTACTGTATTGAAAATAAAAGAATGAAAGTTCTTTAAATCTGATAAAAATAGGAGAATGCTGTAAACACTCAGAAGGTCAGGCAGCATCTGTGGAGACAGAAACAGAGTTAATGATACAGGCTGATGGATTTTCATCAGAACTTGAATGTATTACAGACTAACAGCGTTAAAGGAATGGTAAAGCCAGTGAAAAGTGCGGCATAAGGATGGAAAGAGCAAAGGGGAAGGTACGTGATCGAATGGAGGGCAGGAATGATCCAATGATAAAACGGAAGATCGTGCAAGGAGAGTGATATAATTAAAGAACAAGAGACTGGGTCCGGAGGAGGTGTAAATGGTTAAAGAAGAATAACAGAGGGGGAGGGATGTATAGAAAATCTGGCAAAGAGGAGAAGGTTACATTCGAATGAAAAGGTGAGAGACAATGGTCGCATACCCAAGGGGTGTGGACCAGCCTTCCAGCTGTGCACCAATCGGTGATCCCCACGAAAAGTACCATCCACACTGCCTCCAGTCCCAGTGTCTCTGGTGAAGCTATTGTCCATTACCAGCACAGTCGTCCGAGAAAATAGCAGCAATGGTTACAATCTGAAGTTTTAATCTCGTGTTGAGCTCCACAGGCAATGAAATATCGAATTGAAAAATATAGTGCTGTTCTCATTGAGCTTCCCTGGATACGAAAAAGAGGTCGAGGCTAGAGAGGTCAGATTGAGAGTGGATGGACAATTAACGTGACAAGAGTCTGGAAGCTCAAGGTTATATTTGCAGACAGATCGGAGGAGTCCAACAAAGCAATCGCACAATCTCCATTCGCTGCTCTCTCAATGTCAGGGAACATCATTGTGTGCAGTGACTACAAATACTAGCTTGTAAGAAGTAGGAGAAAATCCCTGTTCCAGCGGGAAGGAATGCTTGTCCTTGGATAGTGGGAAACAACGATTTGAATGTTCAGGTGTTGCATCTCCTGCGCTTGTATGTAAAGCTGCTCCAGGAGAGGGAGCCGATGTTGGAGGCATGTTGAAGAGTTGACCAGGGTTGCATAATGAGCAGGCGGACGGGAAGGAATAAGAATACACGGTGGCAAATAGACATAGCCTAATGTGGCAGAATTTTGGAAGATGGTTCTTTGAATATGGAAACTGGTAGCAAGGAAGGCCGAGGCAAGGGAATTTTAGCGTGGTCCAGGCACGAAGGGGAAGTGGTGAAGGCAGTAACATGGGAAATGGGATGGAGATGGTCGAGGGCCATGTTGACCACAGTGGAGGGGAATCCTCAGCTGAGGAATAATGAAGGCATTTTATAAACGCTGGTGTGGAAGGTAGCGTCATCATAAAAGATGGAACGAAGGTGGGGAAACTGGGAAAATGGAACAGAGTCTTTCCATTAAGTCGGATGGGAGGAGGTATAGTCAAGGTAGTTGTGGGAGTCGGTGAGATATAGTGGCTATTAGCGGACAGCCAATCTCCTGAAATGGAGGTGGAGAAGTCGATGAAGAGAAGGGAAGTCTTAGAGACGGACCATGCGAAGACAAGGGAGAGTTGGAAATTAGCAGCAAAGTTTATGAAATTTTCCAGTTCAAGCCAATAGAAGGAAACCTTACTAGCACAATCATTAAAGTACCAAAAAAAACAACCTCAGTAAGGATTGGAACATAGATTGATCCATTTATCCTGCACATAGGCTCATCTCTAGGGTCCAGACATGCTCCCGTAGCGACAGCATGTGAGTGTGGAGTGTTCCAATTTCTTTATACCCGAAATACACAGACGTACAATTTACAACAGGGTCCTTGCATAGGGTCAGGATCAGGATCCTGGGAGGATTTACATTGCCAAATGAGTGCCGCTGAGGAAGCGAAATGCTCTAGCAGGGATCGTGAGTGAACGAAACAAAGCAAACCAATTCCAAATGGGGCTCTCGGAGTGTATCAGCAGGGGATGGTGGAAAAAAGACAGGCTTGAAATGGCCACATGGCGTCTGTCAGGCAAGATCCCATCCACTCTGAGTTTAAGGACAGCTCGGGTTTACTGGAATGTGAAGCAGAGAGGAGCAGTCTGACATGGTTAGAAGTTTTAATGAAATTTTGGAGCAGTTGCAAGCTCAGAAGGAAGGACGTCTTGTGTGTTTTTGTGGGACCGGCGGGGCAAAATGAACCCGTGGATAAGGATTCTGAGTTCGAAAGATGGAAAAAGAAAAATCTCTGAGGGAGGAACTACATTGTGAAATAATAGTGAATACATTCAACAACAAAAAAACAACTTTCAAGACATTTAAAGTTGAAAGTGGGAGATATTTTCTCAAGTAATCCAAAATAAGTTAAACTTTCTGGTTCGAATGGATTGCATCCAAATACAATAAAGAAAGGAGAGAGATCGTAGAGGCACGATTATCTGTTCATTAATAATCATCGGAATAGGGAATATTGCCAGAGGACGGATGGACAGCTAATGTGAGTCTCGAACTTAAAGCAGAAGATAGAACAAGTTCAAGGAACTATTGACCAGTTTGCATAACGTCAATGGTAGGAAAAAATGATGGAATCCTTATTCAAAGATGTAATTGATAAACATCTAAAACAAACACATAATATAATGAAGGGAAACCAGCGCATATTCCAAAAGGATGTGCATCCTTGATCAACCTTACAGAATTATTTGAATAAGTATCAGAAATAATAGTAATGAATACAATATAGTATATGTAAAATACATTGACATTCTGAAGGCCTTTGAGAAGGCACCACACAGCAGGCTCATGAGTAATCTCAGAGCAAATGGAGTTAGGGAAAAAGAAGCAGAATGAACTTTTAGCTTACTTTCTCATATTGGCGGAAGATTGTCACTGATATTCGCAAGCATTTAGTATTTGGACAACTCTTATTCACCCATTACAGAATTTACAGCGAATTGGGAAGCATAAGCAAAATTCATAATTTACAGACAAATTGAGAGTGAGGTAATACAGAGGAGGATGCAACAAATACCTGGAGACATTAACAAGCGTGCACCATGGACTTTTAAATAGTGAAATTGTACAGGGCTTTGGTAAGGCCACACCCGGAGTAGTGTGTGCAGCTTTGGTCTCCGGACCTTCAGAAGGATATACTTCCCTTCAAGGGGGTGCAAAGAAGGTTCACGAGAGAGATTCCTGGGAGCAGAAGATTATCCAATGACTAGATATTGAGCACATGTGCCCATATTTTGTGGAGTTTAAAAGAAAGAGAGGTCATCTTACTGAAACATACAGGATTCTGAGACGGATTGATAGGGTAGATGAGAGTCTAGTTCCCCCTGGATGGAGAGTGAAGAACACTGATGGCACTGTCTCAAGACAAGGGGTCAGCTATTTCGTACTGAGAGGAAGATAATTTTCTTCACTCAGAGGGCGAAGATAATTTTCTTCACTCAGAGGGCTGTGAATCTTTGGAATCCCCTACCACATAGAGCTGTGGATGTTCAGTCGTTGAGTACATTCAAGACTGATTTCGATAGATTTTTAGATTCTCAGGGAGTCAGCTGTGACCTTGTTGTTTTGCAGACCAGACTTCTATTTCTTATCTTTCAGTCTTATGTAAATCAGACCGAACAATATATTTGGACTCCTTCATAACAGCACATCAGGCGAAGTATATGTTCTGCCAGGGGAACTGCCTTCAAGATGACATTCAGATTCCAGCTGTGAACGTTAGACACACCTCTGCAGGGTCCTTGACCGGGATCTATTCCGAATCTGGAACATGGTCGGTTCCAGTCAGGATGCTTCCCGCTGGCAGAGAAAAGGACTCTGGCTGTCTGTGAAGCCGCATTTGGGGATGGACCGACAGGTGGAAGAGTAGCCGAGCCTTCGGGATGCCCCTCATTGAGTGTGACGAGGGGGTTGCAAGAGGTGGTGCTCTCCTTGCTGAGCTGACCCCAGCTCGGATGGATCTGCTCATTAAGGCCAGGCACAAAAACTCTCATCTGTAGCTGGTTCCGCAAAGCCTGAACTGCCTCTTGGAAATGCCCTCTGTGCCATACCACACTGCACAGAGGGGTTTCCTGAACGGGCTGCTCTTGTAAATTTACTACTTCCTCACCCTCGTCTGGAACCCGGACGTACCATGCTAGTCTTCGCTGCCATCTGATATCCAGGGAAATATGCAGTGGAGGTATCTCGATGCAGCAGTCCGCTCCCTTCAAATCAAGAGATTGTTGCAGAATGAAGTCCCGTGCAATAGCTTTTTTCCAGAGTTTCATGGGCTCCCAGGCCGCCTGGACGAGTCCATGCATCATGTTTATATGGAGTGTGTGAGGTTGCAGCCCCAACTTGAATATTAATTGGGCCGTTCCTCATTATCTATCCCCACTTCAACCCAACAGCCGTCACCTTTGGGCACTCAGTGCGGAGGGGGTAGTTGCAGGAGGAAGAGTCTGCCGTGTGTCTGCTCCTGGTCGTGAGCAAGATGGCAACTCAGTTTCTTGCAGCGGGTCATGGGGAGAGGTGATGCGGTTGGGTTTGTCTGACCTGATTGCCTGCCCCGCTTCAGAGATTCTGTTTGCAACCAGGTAGCCCTGGAGAAGGAACATGCGGTGTCCACCGGATCACTTGAGGCCTTCCATAGTACTTAATTTGGATTTTGTGTTCTTTAGCTGTTAGATTAGATAGAGATAAAGCGTCCTCTGCACTATCCCATTAAACCTGAGGGTAGAAGATGCTTAACAGATTAGGTACAGATCAACCTCCCAATTAAGACTGTTTCATTAAACATTCCCATAGCAGCTACAGACTGTCTCCACCCTATCTCTGCAACATTTCCACGGCTGCCGTTGGAGTGTTTGGGCAGAATATTTTTTGTTTTCGATTTACTGCTCTGTGATGTCTCTAACATTTAACAATCAGTGACAAGTGATTGGGATTGAATATGTTTAATTGATCTGAGTGTAAGTTTGGGGAATCTATTAAATTATATTCTGTGACCTAAGAAACATTCATGGGGAATTGCATAAATTTGTTGGCCTTAACTAAGAAGAAGCAGAGATGGATTTTCCAACTGAGTGACATTAATTCCAGTCACTGAACAGCATCATTAACCCTTTATAATCTAGGTATTTTATGTACATTTTAAACCAGGTGATGGACAGATGTAAATTCAACCCCACACTAACAATTGAATTTGATCATTTGAATGACTATTGTCATGAACAGTTGAAAGCAATCGCTCAATTTGATAAGAACAATACTAAGTGTGAACTGTTTTCTTTTACAGATTTGGAATTATTTCCATGATCTGATGTAATCCTTTCATTCTAGTGGATAGACCTTCTATCCAATTCTCAGGACTATGCTCAGGACTCACACATGGGCACTGACGCAAATAACTGGTCCGATTCCATAATAATATCAGACATGGGGAAGTCAGGCACTTCTATTGCTTAACATCATGGTTCCTTCCCATGAATTTTCCAGTAATCTAAAACATACTCTGTGCTCAGTATTTAATAAAAGTAATGGGCAGCACAGATAAATTTACTGAACATTTGACCTCTCCCTTTGTTATGCACCACTGCCTCTGATCAGCGAGCTGATGGTGGTGGGAACATGTTCCACTCCAAAGCACACACCATCCTGACTAGGAAATATATTGCCTTCACTGCCGCTTGGTCAAAATTCTGGAACTCCCATCCTAACACTGTGGGTGTACCGAAACCACAAGGACTGCAGTGGTTCAAGAAGGTGGCTCCCCATCACCTTCTCAAGGGAAATTAGATATGGGCAATTACTGCAGGCCTAGTTAGTGACGCAAACATCCGGTGAAAGAATAAAAGAATTAAGGTACACTGAAAGAGAGAGTATTTTTTCTGAAGCAGTGACGTCGTGCAACACTGTACCAGTGCCCCTCTTGGTTGGTTAGTGAATGTACAAGTGAGGGCAGTGATGTATATGGATGAGAAATAGCATTATAATAAAGTCCATCATTTACGTGAATGGGGAGTAAGAGTAAAGGTGAGGCCAGAAAGTAGCTGGATGGGTAGTTACAGTACAATGTATTTCAGGAAAATATCTGGATCGATATTTACTGTGAAAATGAGGTCATAGATATATCTGGATGGGTATTTACAGTTGAAGTTAGGTCAGCGATATATCTGGATAGGTATTTACAGTAAACGTGAGATTAGTCATATATCTGGATGACTATTTACTCTAAACATGAGGTCAGTGAAGTATCTGGATTGGTATTCACAGCAAAAGTGAGGTCAGTGATATATCTGGATTGGTATTTACAGTTAAAGTCTGATTGGTATATAATCTGGATGACTATTCATTGTAAAATTGAGGTCAGTGATGTATCTGGATTAGTATTCACTGTAAAAGTGAGGTCAGTGATATATCTGAATGGCTATGTAAAGGAAAAGTGAGGTCAGTGATATATCTGGATGGTATTTACAGTAAAGGTGAGGGCAAGGATGTACTTGGATACGGGTTTAAGGGAAACTTGATGTCAATGATTTAAAAAATGGGTGGTGATAATGCAAAAGTTGATGAGATTCTTCGGCAACTGAGTGCCATGAGATAGAGACAGCAGCAAATGGAGTTGCTGAAAGGGAAGTGTAACTGCAGTGATGCTGTGATACCAGCAAACGGATATGAGAAGGGGAATAACTGCAGTGAAAAGCAGCAGATGTAGATAGTGTGAGTGGGGAGCTACTGAGTGCAGTGAGACAGGGATACCAGAAGATCGAGATGGTGAGAGGGGCAGTAACTGCAGTGAGACAGGGACACCAGAGGATGGAGATGGTGAGGGGGCAGTAACGGCAGTGAGACAGGCACACCAGCAGCTGGAGGTGACGAGAGGTGGGAGAAATTGAGTGCAGTTAGACAGGGGCACCAGCAGATAGAGATGGAGAGGGAGGACAGCAACTGAGCGCAGTGAGCCATTGATACCTGCAGGTGAATATGGTGAGAGGGGGCGGTACCTGAGTGCAGTGAGGCAGGAACACCAGGAGATGGAGATGGTAAGAGAGGGGAGTTACTGTAATGAGAAGTCGACACCTGCAAAGGGAGATGAAGAGAGGTGACAGCAATTGATTGCGGTCAGACACTGATACCAGCAGATGGAGATGGTGAGAGTGGGTTGGACCTGAGTGCAATGAGGCAGGGACATAAGCTGATGGAGATGGTGAGAGGGGGTAGTAGCCGAGTTGAGTGAGTCAGGGACACTGCGGATTGAGATGGTGAGAGGAGGGCAGTAACGGCACTGAGACAGGGACACCAGCAAATGGAAATAGTGAGAGGCGGAGTATTGGTGCGCAGTAGGACGGGGCCACCAGCAGGTGGAGATGGTGAGAGGGGGAGTAACTGCAGAGAGAGAGGGACAGCAGCAAAGGGAGATTGCGAGTAGGGGAGGAACTGAGTGCAGTGAGACAGGGACACCAGAAGATGCAGATAGGGGAAAGGAGGGAGTAACTGCAGTGAAACAGGGACACCAGCAGATGGATATAGTGAAAGTTGGCAGTTACTGCAGTGAGACAGGGGCACCAGCAGATGGATATAGTTAAAGGTGGCAGTTACTGCAGTGAGACAGGGACACCAGCAGATGGATATAGTGAACGGTGGAAGTTACTACAGTGAGACAGGGACACCAGCAGATGGAGATGGTGAGAGGGGGAAAGTGAGAAAGGAACACCAATGGATGAGATGTTGAGAGGGGGGCTGTAACTGAAGTAAGACAGGGACACCAGCAGATGGAGGTGCGCGAGGGTACAGTAACTGCAATGTGACATGGACACCAGCATTTATAAATGGTGAGAGTGGGTAGTAAGAGACTTAAGACAGGGACACCAGCAGATGGAGATGCTGAGAATGTGCCTTTAAGACTCTGTTTAAAAACAGTGTGCCTTGAAAAACTAAGAGGCACCGTGTGGCACAGCTACACCTGTTCGCTGGGGGACAGCAGCAGACGTGTTGTGTGCAACATTTGTCTGTGTGTAAAACAAAAAAGCTTCACCAGGTTTGAACTAGAGAGACTGAGGCAAGCAAAGCAGGCTTGTCTTGAAGGAAGAGAATTTTCTCAGCAGAAATTCTATTTTGAGCAACAGGCTGTGTTCGTTGCCTGGGAAGAAAAGTAACACCTTTTTGACGAGAACATTTGTATTGCTGGAGGTAACAAATAATTCAATTTCTTTACTTGCAATCTCAGAGTCTTTGTTTCAGGGTTGACTCTCTCTTGACAGATTGTGTTGTCTGGAATTCACAGGAAAGATTCGACTGAAATCTACCAATTTTAAAATCCAAATAATAGACCGGTTGTTATACTCTAAATTGAAGGAACTGTGTGCTGCAGCCGAAGTGTTTTGAATGTCTATCAAATAAAGACTGTTCATCAAATCCGCGTGGAGACTTCGAGTGGTATCTGAGTGTTCTAATTTGGATACCTCATCAACCACGAACGTAACTCACAAAGAATTATAACCCTGTTATTTATTTATTCTTAAGAAACAGCTTTTTCACACCATTTTTAAAACTGGTTTACCGTTACTTATTGAATGTATATGTGTGAATGGGAGAGTTAGAATAAATAAGCAGTTATAAGGTTTTTTGACAGAGACTTATCTCAATAGTATTAAGATTTAGGTTATGAATAAATAGTTTAATAAATAAATGGTTTCGTCTATTTTTATTCTGTGGGGTACTAAAGTGTTTAATTTGGCTGTATTCCGATTAGGTGGGAAAATCGTAACAATACACTACGATGTGTGGAGTAATGGGACTGAATTGACAGTGCATTTCTCCCGCCAGGGTTCCAACAGAGAGACAGTGATAGCAAGAGAGTAGCAGATAGATAGGAAGTGCCAGGAGACCCTGAGACACTTTAGAAGCCAGGGAACGGCAGAAAGGGTGTGTTAGGAGCTTATAGTTACAATATCAGGCCAATGACACTGAGACTAGTTACTGAATGAGCAATCCAGAGGCCCAGGCCAATGCCTTCGGGACAAGAGTTCAAAACCCACCAGGGCAGCTCCTGGATTTTAAATATCATTACTAAGATCTATGAATTAATTTTTTAAAAATCAGGAATTGAAAGATAGTCTCAGTAACAGTGCCATAAAACTATCATTGATTGTCGTAAAAACCCATCGCGTTCACCATTGCCCTCTAAGGAAGGATATCTGCTGCCCTTACCTGGTCTAGCCTACCAGGTTGACACCTCATTTTGAGGTATCCCTGGTGCTACTCCTGGCATGCCCTCCTGCACTCTTCATTAAACCAGTGCGATCCCCCAGCTTGATGGTAATGGTAGAGCGGGAGATGTGCCAGGCCATGAGGTTGCAGATTGCATTTGAGTACAATTCTGTGGCTGCTGATGGTCCCAGAGCCTATTGGGTGCTCAGCTTTGCGTTTTTAGATCTTTTTATATCTATCCCATTTAGCACAGTGGTACTGCCGCTCAACACGATGTAGAGTATCCTCAACGTGAAGACGTGACTTTGTCTCCACAAGGACTGTGCGGTGTCACTCCCACCAATACTGTCATTGACAGATGTCTCTGCTACAGTTACATTGGTGAGGACGAATTCAAGTAGATTTCTCCCTCTTGTGGTCCCCATAGCACCTGCCGCAGAGCTAGTCGAGCATTTCTGATGTTTTGGACTCGGCCAGCTCGGTCAGTAGTGGTGCTACCGAGCCACTCCTGGTGATGGGCGTGGAAGTCTCCCAGAGTACATTCTGCGACATTGCCATCCTCAGTGCTTCTTCCAAGTGGTGTTCAACATGAAAAAAACACTGATGTTTCAGGCAAGGTTGGGGGGGGGTGGTAGATCATAATCAGCAGAAGGTTTCCTTGTCCATGTTTGACCTGATGCTATGAAACCTCATGGCGCCTGGAGATAATGTTGAGGACTCTCAGGGCAAATACCTCCCGACTACACACCGATGTGCCGCCACGTCCGGCCGGTCTGTCCTGCCAGTGAGATGGGGCATCCTCAGGGATGGTGATGGTGGTGTCTGGCACTTTGTTTGTAAGGTTTGATTCCGAGAGTATGACTATGTCAGACTGTTTCTTGATTGCCTTTTGAACAGCTATCCCAACTTTGGCGCAAGCTCCCAGATGTTAGTAAGGAGGACAATGCAGGATCGACAGGAATGTTCCAGACTCCTGTTGGGTCAGTGGCGGGTGAACTCTCTGCCGGAAGAATTAGCGCTTTTTTTTCAGAGCACCATGCACCTCATCTATCTAGGAGTCCACCTGAACCCCGCTGAGAAAGTCGGACCAACAAACTGGTAGGAGCTGTAAGAAAAAGTCACCACTTATGTAGGGCACTGGACAGGACTGCTCTGATTTGTTACTGGAACCGAACACTTGTCATACATCATTCACCTCAATGTTGTGGTACCAATTGGCCACTTTCAACTCAGCAATTTCCACCAAATTCCAAAAGAAATTCGTTGTATTTTTCGGGGCAAGGGGAAACTCTGGGTCTCTGCCATGGTCATGAGTTTCCCGATTGAGGAGGGCGCTCAGGCACTGGTGTGCATCTGAACCCAGGTTGCAACTCTCCCTCTTCGGACCTTGCAGAGTTACCTGTACGTTAAGCATTCTCCCAGATGGTGTCGGTTGGCGACGCATATTTTCAGCCAGTGCAACTGCCTTCAAGATAAGGCTCAGTTTCTGACTACGAACGTTAGACATGCGTCTACAGGGAGTTTCCTGTCTGTTACTCGGATCTATTCCGATTCTACATCATGGTTAGCTCCAGTCAGGGCGCTGCCCCACTGAGGGAGGAAAGGGCTAAGGCTGTCCGGGGAGCCACATCTGGGGATGGACCATCAGGTGGAGCAATAGCCAAAGCCTCTGGGGCGACCCTCCTTGAGTGTGTCGAGGAGGTTGAAAGGCATTGCGTGCTCCTGGCCTAGCTGACTCCGGCTCGGCTGGACCTGCTCATTGGGTCCAGGCATCAGATCTTTCATCAGGAGATCCACACAGACTGTACCACCTCTTGGAACTGCCCTCTGTGCCATTCCACACTGCACAGAGGGATTTCCTGCACGGGCTGTTCCTACATGCACTCTATTCCCTCACCCTCGTCTTGCACCTGGACATGCCATGGCATTCTGTCTTGCAATCTGGCTGTGAGGGGAATCCCCAATGGAGGTGTCTTTATGCAGGCGTCCATTCCCTTTATATCAGGGACTTGGAATCAGATTGTTTCACAAGGAAGCCCAGTGAAATAAGCGGTTAAATATGTTCATAAGCTCCCAGGCCACCAATATGAGCCCATGTATCATGTTTATATGGAGTGTGTGAGTTCGCAGGTCCAATGTGCATATTAATGGGCCTGTTCCTCAAATTGTAGCTGCACTTGAGCCCAACACTCTTCAGCCTTGGGCATCTGGCGTAGAGGGGGGTGGGGTGCAGGAGGTAGATCTGTCTGCCCGTCTGTGTTGGTCAGGTTAACAATTCATAGGTTTTGGCCGCGGGCCATGGGGAGAGGGGATGAGTGTGGTTTTGTCTGCCTTGATTGCCTGCCCTCTTTTGAGGTTATGATTGCAACCATGTGTCCTTGGAGAAGGAACGGGAGGTGCCCACCAGTTCCCTTGAGATCTTCCATGGCACCTTAGTCTGACTGTTGTTTCATTTATCTGTCAGATTAGATAGAGAGTAAAGTGCCTTCTACACTGTCCCATGGAAACTTTGGATCGAAGTTGCTCAACAGATTCGGTACAGGTCAAACTGCCAATAAACACTGCTTCACTAAACATTCCCAGGGCAGGTACAGACAGTTTCCACACGATCTGACCAGCATTTCCAGGGCTTCCCTAGGAGCGGTTTGGGGCAGAGTATTTATTTTCAATTTCCTTGCACTACGATGGCTCCAACTTTTAGCAATCGGTAAATATAATGCGACAAGTGATTGGAATTGAATATATTTGATTGAGCTGAGTGCGACTTTGGGGAATCTATTAAATTATATTCAGTGACCAAAGAAATGCTCAGGAGAATTGTGTAAAATTGTTGTCCATAACTTAGTGTAACTAATCAAAAGCAGAGATTTATTTTCCAACTAAGTAACATTAATTTCAGCCACTGAGCAGCAACATTGACCCATAACAATCCGGAAAATTTTAAACGACTATATATTTTGAACCAGATATGGGACAGATGTAAACTGAAACTCCCACAAATAAGTGAATATAATCATTTGAATGACTACTGGGAAAAAACAGCTGAAACCTATCTCTCAATATGACAAGAACATAGGGGGGCTTCCCCTCCTTGAAGCTATTGTGGGATGTCAGCAAGTCTCACATTGTGGCTTCTGTCAGGAGTACGTGAAGGGTTCGACCAAGAGGCTGGTAGCCGAGATCGGGCCCCGAGAGAGGGAGGGGCTCGAATTGGAGTCCCGCCTCGGTCATGCCGTCAAAGACCCAGCCCTGTGGCAGGCGAACAAATAGAAGAAGGTGCAAATAGTGACCTGAAAGTCATAGGGTTCTGAGGTGCTTACCTGAGGTCGTAGATTCAGATCCTGGAAGATTTTGACCGTGCCTCACTCTTCTTCTACTCAATGGAAAAATGGCGTGCGGTCCGAAAGTTGCTCCTCAAGGTACTGGCAGACGACAGATCCTCCATCACAGATGCGGAGGGAATGGGTCTCCTGGTCCGTACCTATTACAGTGCGTTTCTCTCTCTGGATCCGCCCAATGAAGGACCTGCCAAAGGTCAGCCCGGAGGGTGCCGAAGGATTGGAGACCCCGATCACGTTGGTGCAGCTGACCGGCACCCTCCAGCAGCTTTCGAGAGGCAAATCCCCGGGGCTGGAAGGACTAACCTTGAAGTTCCTTAGGGCGTTCTGGGACGGCCTGGGGGATGTTTACATGCGGTCCTGGTGAAAGCCTGGTGTCCAAGGAGCTGCCCCTTTTATGGTGCAGGGCAGTCATCATCCTGTTGCTGAAGAGGGGTAATCTCCACCTGCTTAAGAACTGGCGTCCAGTCTCCCTCCTCAGCAGAGATTATAAGATCTTTGCCCGGGCTCTGTCTTCTTGCCTGGGCTGCCTGCCCACATGATCCACCCCAGCCAGTCCTACACGGTCCCAGGCCAGTCCATCCAGGATAGCATCCACCTGGTCTGGGACCTACTCCATCTTTCCCCCAGCATTTGCCACCAAGATAAACAAGAAGCTCATCGATTTCTTCTGGGGCAACAGGAAGCAATGGGTCATTGCCGCCGTCTTGAGTCTCCTGGTCAACGAGGATGGCCAGTTGCTGGTGTGCATGCGCACCCAGGCTGAGACTCTCCGTCTTCGGACTCTGCAGAGATGTCTGTACATCGAGCGTCTTCCCAGATGGTGTGCCTTCAAGATGACACGCAGCTCCCAGCGGATAATGTTAGCCACGCCTCTCTGAGGGAGTTACCTGTCTTTTACTGGGATCTATTCAGAGTCTGGAACACGGTCGCCTCCAGTCAGGGCACTTACCCGCCGCTGGAGGAGAGTGCCTCGGCTGTCCGGACGGCCAGCTCCGGGGATGGCCCGGCGGGCGGAGGAGAAGCCCCCGAGATGCCCCTCACAGCGGGTGACAAGGGGACTCGGGAGTGTGCAGCGCCACCAACCGAGCTGACCGCCGCTCGGCCGGAACGGCTCATCAGCACAGGCCCCAAAACCCTCCTCAGAAGCCAGACCCGCACAACCCAAGCCGCCTCTCGGAAATGCCCTTCATGCCATTCCAATCGGCGCGGAGGAGTTTCCTGTACAGGATGCTCCTGCACACTCTCCACTCTTCCTCGCCCTAATCAGCCGGCCGGACACGCCCTGGCGGTCCGTGTTGCCATTTGGCAGTGAGGAAAACCCAGGTGGAGGTCTCTCTAAGCGGCAGTCCTCACCCTTTACATCGGGGACCTGGGGTGGATGGTGCTGCAAAGGCAGCCCCACGCAAAATGCTTTTAAGCAGGTTCACAGATTCCGAGGCTGCCTGTAATCCCTGCGGCTTGGACGAACATAGGAACAAGAATAGGCCATTCATCGAGTCTGTCACGCCATTCAACGAGATTATTACTGATCCTGCGCCCTAACTCCACATAACTGCCTTTGGCCCATATTCCTTAATAACTTTGCTTAACAAAATACTATCTATCTCAGACTGAAAATTAACAACTGTTCTAGCTTCAATTGCTGTTTGTAGTAGAGCTCCAAACCTCTACCACCCTCTGCGTGAAGAAGTGCTTCCTGACATCTCTCCTGAACGGTCTGGTACTAACTTTTCGACTCTGCCACCTAGTTTTAGAATCTCCAACCAATGGAAATAGTTTATCTTTATCTAGTCTGACTTTTCCTGTTAATATCTTGAAGACTTCGATCAGTTCACCCTTAGCCTTCTAAATTCCAGCGAAAATAGGCCCAATTTGTGTAATCTCTCTTCATAACATAACCCCTGTAGTCCAGGTATCATTCTTGTAAACCTACGTTTCACTCCCTCCAAGGCCAATATTTCCTTCCTAAGGTGTGATGCCCAGAACTGCAAGTTTACTCTTATACTCGATTTCCCCCCGCTTAATCCACCTCTTTGTACCCCTTTGATGAATTGTAAACTGCTCCCAATCCTCCGGATTGCTGCTTTTTCTGGCCAGTTTATATACCTCCTCTTTGGATCTAATACGATCCCTAAATTCTTGGCAAAGCCACGGTTGAGCCACCTTTCCGTTCTTTGTTTTTGTTTTTTTTTGTGCCAGAATGAATAATCGTTGTAAATTCACGCACACGTTGTTTAAATATTATCCATTGCCTATCTTCCATTAAGCCTTTTAGTAAAGTTCCCCCATCTATCATAGCCAACTCGCACCGCATACTTTCGTAGTTTCCTTTAATTAGGTTCAGGACCCTAGTTTCGGATTCAGCTACTTCACTCTCCAGCTTCATGATGAATTCTAACATGTTATGGTCGCTCCTCCCCAAGGGACCCCGAACAACAAGAGTATTAATTAATCCTTTTCTGATTGCACAATACCCAGTCTAGGATAGCCTGTTCTCTAGTTGGTTCCTCGAAGTATTGGTCGGAAAAAACGTCACGTGCACATTGCATGGAATCCTTCTCCTCAGTATTATTGCTAATTTGATTTCACCAATCTATATGCAGATTAAAGTCACCCGTGATTTCAGTTGTACCCTAATTGCATACGTCTCCAATTTCCTGATTAAAGCCATCCCTTACATATCCACTACTGTTTGGGGGCCTATAGACAACCTCGCCCTCCTCCCAACATTTTCTGCCCCTTGATGTTCCTTCGTTCCACCCATACATATTCCACAGCATGATTTTCCGAGCCAATATCGTTCCTCACTATTGCATTGATTTCCTCCTTCACTAACCACATTCGCCCATCTTCGTCTTCGTTTTGCCTGTCCTTGCAAAATATTCAGTACCCCTGGATGTTCAGATCCCACCCTTGGTTACCCTGCAGCCATGTCTGCATAATCACAACTATATCAGAACCGTTTATATCAATGCACCAAATTGCGAATGCTCCACGCATTAAGACACAATGCATTTAGACTTGTCTTTTTAAAAAAATATGTTTAGTAATTCAGCTTCATTTTGCACTATGACCCCATTTCTTTCTCGCTCTCGTTTTCTCTGCCTTCCATTTCTATCCTTGTTTCTGTCTCCTCTGTCTCCTTGTGCAGATTCCCATCCCCCTGCCATTCCAGTTTAAACCCTCCCCGATAGCAATAGCAACCCCCACCACCCCCCCCCCCCCACCCCCAACCCCCAAGGGAATTGGTATTGGAACCTTCCCCGGAACAGGTCCAAAGGTCCCAGGAATCTGAATCCCTCCCCACTACCCCATTTCTCCAGTTGCATATTCATCTGATATATCTTGCCATTTCTGCTCTCAGCAGCATGTGGCACTGGTAGTAATCCTGAGATTATTACCTTTGATGTCCTATTTTTTAAATTTACGTCCTAACTCCCTAGATTCAGCTTGTAGGACCTCATCCCATTTTATAACCTATGTCTTTTGGCACAGATACGTACCATGGCAACTGGCTGCTCGCCCTCTCCCTCAGAATGCCCCACAGCCGCTCTGAGACATCCTTGACCCTGGCACAAAGGAGGCAACATAGCATCCTGGAGTCTCTTTTGCGGCTGCAGAAACGCCTGTCTCTTCACCTTACGATTGAATCTCCTATAACTATAGGTAGATCCGGTGGGTAGGAAGGCAGATGGGATACTTGAATTTTTTAAACGAGGCATAGAATATAAGAGCAGGGAGGTTATGTTGGAGCTGTATAAAACACGAGTTAGGTCACAGCTGGAGTACTGTGTACAGTTCTGGTCACCACACTATAGGAAGGATGTGATTGCACTGGAGAGGGTGGAGAGGAGATTCACCAGAATGTTGCCTGGGCTGGAGCACTTCAGCTAGGAAGAGAGACTGAAAAGGCTAATGTTGCTTTCCTTAGAGCAGAGAAGGCTGAGGTGTGGGGGGCGGGGGGTGGGGGGTGGCGGGGAGGTGGGGGCACATGATTGAGGTATACAAGATTATGAGGGGCATTGATAGTGTAGATAGGATGCAACATTTTTTCCCTTAGCGAAGGGGTCAATAACCAGGGGGAATAGATTTAAGGTAAGGGACAGGAGATTTAGAAGGGATTTGAGGGAAATAACATCACCCAGAGTGTGGTTGGAATTTTGAACACGCGGTCTGAAGAGCTGGTAGAGGCAGGGACCGTCAGAACATTTAAGAAGTATTTCGATGAGCGCTTGAAACGCCAGAACACGCAAGGCTATGGGCCAAATGCTAAAAAACGGGATTAGAGCAGTTAGGTGCTTAGGCCCTTACGCCCCCACCTCAATGAATTTCGCGCTCAGCATGACCTTGAGTTCTTCCTCCGTCGCCTCTGCCTCCGAGATCACTTCGTTGACCAGGAGTCCTACCCACGATCAGTAGACCCAATAGTCCACCTCCAGCATTCTCCCTCTACCTGGACCCCTCCCTTTGGCCTCTTACCCGCTCTTGATATTTGCATTGAAAACTGTCAGAGAGACATTGGTCATTTCAATTTTTCTGCCCCCATCAGTCACTCTAACCTGTCCCCCTCTGAACTTGAGGTACTCCGTTCTCTCAGGTCTAACCCCGACATGATCATAAAACTAACAGACAAGGGTGGTGCTGTTGTTGTATGGCGTACCGACCTCTACCTTGCAGAGACTCAGCGCCAACTCTCAGACAGTTCATCATACCTCCCCCTGGACCATGACGCCACCACCGAACATCAAGCTACTGTCCATAGGACAGTCACTGACCTCATCTCCTCTGGGGATCTTCTCTCTACAGCTTCCAACCTCGTAGTCCCACAACCCCGGACAGCCAGCTTCGACCTCCTTCCCAAAATCCACAAACAGGACTGTCCCAGCAGACCCATTGTGTCAACCTGCTCCTGCCCACTGAACGCATTCCTTCCGACCTTGACTGTATCTTTTCTCTCCTGGTCCAGTCTCTTCCCACCTATATCCGTGATTCTTCTTACGCCCTACGTCATTTTGACAATTTCCAGTTTCCTGGCCCCAACCGCCTCCTCTTCACTATGGACGTCCAATCTCTCCACCTCCCATGCCCCACCAGGACGGTTTGAGGGCGCTTCGCCTCTTCCTTGAACAAAGGCCCAACCAGTCCCCATCTGCAGCAACCCTCCTCTCCCCGGTTGAACAATGTCTCTATCAACTCCACTCACTTCTTTCAGGTAAAAGGTATTGCTATGGGTACCCAAATGGGTCCTAGTTATTTGTGTCTTTTTATGGGACATGTCGAACATTCCTTGTTCCAGTCCTACTCAGGCCTCCTCCCCGAACACTTTTTCCGGTACATTGATGACTGTATCTGTGCCGTTTCCTGCTCCCGCCCCAAACTGGAAAACATTATCAAATTTGCTTCCAATTTCCACCCTTCTCTCACCTTTACATGGTCCATCTCTGACACTTCCCTTCCTTTCCTCCACTTATCTGTCTCCATGTCTGGGGATAGGCAGTCTTCTAACATCTATTAAAAGCCCACCGACTCCCACAGCTACCTCGACTACACTTATTCACACCCTGCCTCCTGTAAGGACTCCATTCCATTCCCCCAGTTTCTTCATCTCTGATGCATCTGCTCTGATGATGCTACCTTCCACGACAGAGCTTCTGATATGTCTTCCTTTTCCCACAATCGAGCATCCCCCCCTCCCCCACTGTGGATGACAGGGACCCGCAACTGTGTCTGGCCCATTTCCCGCACCTCTACCCGCACCTCTTCTCCTCCCTCCCAGATCCGCGACAGAGTTCCCCTTGTCCTCACTTTCCACCACATCAGCCTCCATATCCAAAGGATCACCCTCTGCCATTTCCACCACCACCCGCGTGATGCCACTACCAAACGCATCTTCCCTTCCCTTCCCCAGTCAGCATTCTGAAAGGATCAGTCCCTCTGCGGCACCCTGGTCCACTCCTCCATCACCCCCACCACGTCATCCCCTTCCCACGGCACCTTCCCCTGCAATCGCAGGAGTTGTAATACCTGCCCATTTGGCTCCTCTCTCCTCACTATCCCAGGCTCCAAACTCTTCCTTCAGGTGAAGCAGCGATTTACGTGTACTTCTTTCAATGTAGTATACTGTATTCGCTGCTCACAATGTGGTCTCCTCTACACTGGGAAGACCAAACGCAGGCTGGGTGACCGCTTTGCGGAACACCTTCGCTCAGTACTCAAGCAGGACCCTGAGCTTCCGGTTGCTTGCCATTTCAACACTCCCCCCTGCTCTCATGCTCACATCTCTGTCCTGGGATTGCTGCAGTGTTCCAGTGAACATCAACACAAGCTCGAGGAACAGTAACTCATTTACAGATGAGGCAAACTACAGCCGGACTGAACATTGAGTTCAATAATTTCAGAACATGGCGGGCCCCCATTTTACTTTTATTTTTATTTTTTTATTTTTTTATTTGTTTTTTTGTGTTTATTTTTTTATTTCATCTTAGTTTGTTCAGTTTGCTTACCCACTGTTCTTTTTCATGTTTATACTTGCGTCTGTACTAATGCTTTGTCTTTCAAAACACCATTAACAGATCGTTTGCCTTTGCTCCATGAACTTCTGGTCAGTTATTCTGGGACGTTGACCTATCTACATCTTCTCCTTTGTTATCTCATGCCCCACCCCCGCTTTACTTGCTTATAACCTGTGACATTTCTAAAATTTGCCAGTTCTGAAGAAGGGTCACTGACCTGAAACGTTAACTCTGCTTCTCACTCCACAGATGCTGCCTGACCTGCTGAGTCTTTCCGGAATTTCTTGATTTTACTTCAGATTTCCAGCATCCGCAGTATTTTGCTTTTATTATAGTTATGTGCTTGATGGCCAGCACAGACACGATGGGCCTAAGGGCCTTGTCTGTGCTGTATAAATCTATGACTCCAGGCCTGCCACTCTGCCTGTCCTCCTGTGCAGCAGAACCACACATAATGCCATGAACTTGTCCCTTGCTCCTTTCCTCTGAGCCATTTTACGCAACAATACCCAAAGCGGTATATCTGTTAGAGAGGGGGATGGCCACAGGGGGCTCCTTCACTTCCTGCCTTCCGCTACTCTGCCTGGTGGTCACCCATTCCCTTTCTGCCTTTGCAGCATTTGTATGCCTTCTGAAAACGTCACTTAACGTGCTATTCACGACGATCTCAGCAACGCAGATGCTCCACAATGAATCCACCCACAGCTCCAGCTCCGTAATGCGGGTAGCCAGTAGGTGCAGATGGGTACACGTCCTGCACGCATGGCCCTGGGGGCAGAGGAAGCATCCCTGATTTCTCACATCGCGCAGGAGCATATTACAGGTGCGAGCTCTCCTGCCATGATTTGCCTTTAGATTACTTAGTTACTCCCTTCAATTTCAAAAAATACTAATTTTGCTAGGAGCCATATTTTACTGCAAACACTACCCACTGCAATCTAAAGTCCTTACCTTTTCATTGAAGGTGATGGACTGCAGCAGTATAAATAGCAGAAAAAGTAGAAGAACTCACATAAACCTACTTCTAATCTGCTACGTTCCGGCACCTTCTTCCCCAAGTCAGCAAAACCGCTCACACACAAGTGACAGCCTCACTGTGTCCAAACAGCACTATTCCAATTAGTAATTATTAATAAGTTACACTAATTGAAACAAATCACCATCTGCTGGTGTCCCTGTCTCACTGCAGATACTGCACACTCATTTAATTTCCAACTGCTGGTGTCCATGTCTCACAGCAGTTACTACCCCTGTCACCATCTCCATCGGCTGGTGTCCAGGCTCACTATAGTTACTCCCCTTCTCAACATATCTATGTGCTCAAGCTGCCAATGGGAAGAGTTTCTCTCTATCTACTCTGCCTGGACCCCTCATCTTTTTGAATACCCCTATCAAATCTCTTCTCAAGTTTCTCTTCTCCATGGATAACAACTCCAGCTTCTCCAATCTATCGAGATAACTGAAGTCCCTTATCACTGGAACCATGCTCCTGAATCTTTTCTACATTCTCTCTAATGCCTCCACATCCTTCCTGAAGTGCGGTGCCCGGAATTGGGCACAATACACCAGCTTAGACCAACCAGTGTATGACAAAGGTCCATAATATCTTCCCCGCTTTTTCATTCTACGCTTCAATTTATAAAGCCCAGGATCCCTTATACCTTTTAACCACTTTCTTAATCTGCCCTGCAACATTCATGGATTGGTGCACATATACAAACCATATCTGTCTGTTCCTGCACCCGTTGAGAATTGTGTCCTTTAGTTTAGATTGCATCTCCTCCTTCTTCCTGCCTGTTGAGGTGGAAGATGTGGACACAGTTCTTAATGAATACATTGTCTCTGGCTTCAAAAACAGGCGACGACGCAGACATTGCAGTTAAGGAGAAGAAGTTTGAAAGATTGGATGGGATAAACACATGGGGAAGAAATATTAAGGTGTTTAGTGTCTCTGAAAACTGGGAATTCACCAGGCTCAGGCAGTTAATAGGTTCAAGGGAGGAAATAGCAGAGGCTCTGATCATCATTTTCCAAACCTCTCTGGTTACAGGCATGGTGCCTGAGGAAGGGGGAACTGCTAACATTGTAACGTTGATTAAAAAGGGAGCAAGTGATAGACTGAGTAATCACAGGTCAATCATCCTAACCTCAGTGGAGGGCGAAGGATGGAGAAAAGCTCCAATAAACAGGATGAATCGTCATTTAGAAAGCTGCAGATTAATCAAGCACAGTCAGCATGGATTTGTAAAATGAAGGTTGTGTCAGACTAGCTTGATTAAATTTTCCTGGGGGGGTAACAAGGATGGTCTATGAGGGGAGAAGCTCATCACCACCTTCTAAGGGAAATTACGCAATAATGGCTGGTCTTGTCAGTCACCCCCAGTTTCCGGGAATCAACTTAATACAGTGTCAGCTCCTGTACATATAGAGTACACAGCGGGGACAAGGGAATGATTCACTCCTGTCTGGTACTGTGTGTCTCCATGTCTGCGTCTCTATCCCATTTAAAGCTCTAACGGTAACTTAATGAGTAGCCAGTCTCTAAAATAAATGTCCCACTGTTGTGGTAAAATAAAATGGTCATCGTAAACAACCATAAAATGGCTGACCGGATTTCTTGGATTTCCACAGATGATTTGAGAGAGGAGCGAGAGACAGACAGAACGAGAGACAAAGAGGAGACAGAGAATGAGAGGGCGACTCAGACACAGAGAGTGAGATAAGGAGATTTGTCATAGGACAGAGAAAGAATTGGAGACCATTTGGCCCATTGCCGCTGTTCTGTCATTTAATAAGATCATGTCTGATCTGTGATTTAACTCCATATAACTGCCTTTGCCCCATATCTCTTAATACCATTGGTTAGCAAAAAATCCATCAGTCTCAGATGCAAAAATTATATATAAAATGGAGAGAGCTCCCCCTCTACGTATACAATAGAGAGCGCTCCCCCTCTACGTAAACAATGGAGAGAGCTCCCCCTCTACGTATAAAGTAGAGGGAGTTACCTCTCTAAGTATAAAATGGAGGGAGCTCCGTCTTTACGTATAAAGTGAAGGGAGCTCCCCGTCACCGTATAAAGTGGAGGGAGCTCACTCTCAATGCATAAAGTGGACGGAGCTCCCTCGCAAAGTATAAGTGGAGGGATCTCCCTCTCTACCTATAAAGTGGAGGGAACTCTCCATCTAAGTATAAAATTCCCGGGGAGCCCACAGACACACCATCCTATTTTCAACCACTTTTAACCATTTTGTACCTGAGACATAGCCAAGTGCATTAAAAACAGAGGCATGGTCAAATACAATCTTAAGTGGTGCATAGATAACTGAGACCAGTGTAAAAGGTCTAGCGGGTGCAGAATTCTTAATGCAGTCAGGAGAATCTTTAAGCCAGTATTGTAGTAAGGCCAACAAGAGATGGGACAGTTCTACATGTAGTTTTAGGGAATGAATCTGGGCCGGTGGAAGGCGATTTAGCCAAAGTGGACTGGAAAAAAGCTACTTGAAGGTAAATCTGTGTCAGATTCGTGAGAGATAGTGTGGGTTCAGAACAAATATATTCGCAGAAAGGCAAAGGATGAGACATCAAGGAGTGTACCAGAGAGGATAAGACACAAAAGGGAAACGCTTATTTCAGATACTGAGAGCTCAATGCCACAGAAAGGCGAGAGAAGCGTAGAAAGTTCAGGAGTGAAATTAAAAGATAATATGAAAGCAAAGAGAGGGCCGGAATAAACTATTATCAAGTCAAATCAAGGAAACCACTCAGATATTTTCCAAATACATAAAGAGCAAAAAGATAACTAAGGAAAGAGTATGGCCAACTTTGGACCAAAAAGATGACCTGTGAGTGGAGGTGTAAAACCTGTTGTAATGAATACTTTAGGTCCGTCGTCATAAAAGAGAGGGCCGAGGCGGACATTGTACTGAGACTGAGAGAGAGGGAGAGAGAAAGAGCAGACACAGAGACATTAAGAGGGAGAGGTTGGAGGCTCACACAGCTGAATAGCTCAGTGGATGTCCACGCAGAATTCAGAGGCAGATCTCCAGTGCGCAGTCATTGGGATGCTGTGGAGATGGATTTGAACTCTGTATCCATTGGTTCAACAGGTGGGAATGTTACCACTGCACAAACGCCCCCTTCCAGGCAATTGGGGCCAATGCTTTGATGGTTTTCTGTTTGAATAAAAATGACCAGTTTGAGGATTCCCTCTGGAATCCTGTCTCCTAAAGCCTCCAGCCGGCCTGGTAATGACTCATGGATTCATCTCTCAAGGAACTAATCAATGGTTCTGGTAGAATTTCTCTCTTTTCTGACGGGTTAATAAAGCAGATGGGATCCTGGACTTCTTAAACAGAGGTCGAGAGTCTAAAGTTCATAGAGAGGGAAAGACAGAGGGGAGGGGAGAGTAAGACAAAGGTGGAGAGAGTGAAAAAGACAGGTGAGAGGGGAAGAGAGAGAAAGACAGATGGGAAGAGAGGGAAGGAAAGACTGAGGGGGAGAGAGAGAGATGGAGGTAGAGAGAAAGACACAGAGTGGCAGAGACAGGGAGACGGAGAGAGAGACAGACAGAGAGAGAGAGAGAGAGTGGGAGGGGATGGAGGGAGGCAGAGAGAGAGGGAGATAGAGAGAGAATGAGGAAGGGAGACAGAGAGAGAAGGAGGGAGAGAGGGACAGAGAGAGGGAGGAAGAAAGAGAGAGAAAGACATTGAGGAAGAGAGCGGGAGAGACGGAGTGAGGAAGGAGAAATAAACAGGGAGCGAGTGTGGCGGCGAGGGGGAGAGACGAAGAGTGGGAGACTGTGCGAGAGAGAGACAAAGGGCGTTGGAGAGATAGTGACAGAGAAAGAAAAGGATGAAAGTGAGGAGAGAGAGAGGGGAAGGAGAAAGAGACAGAAACAGAGAGAGAGGAGAGGAGGGAGACAGACAGAGGAAAAGCAAGAGAAGGAGTCAGAGTGGAAGGGGAGGAAGAGGGAGGGGGAGAGGAAGGAAGAAAGAGAGATCAAGTATTGGAAAGAGAGAGGGGGAGAAAGAGAGAGATGGAGGTAGGGTGAGAGGGGACAGGTTGGGGGAGAAATAACTTCTCCATGCCTACCGTGTCCCATCGAACACTCTCCGAGAAGGCACCACACAGGTTAGATACAGAGTAAAGCTTCATTTAAACTTAGCCTGGAATGTCAGCTTAACTCGGGTCACTGTTCCAGGGTCAGGCTCAAGACTCAACTTTCTCAGTCACTGAAATCCTTCCGTATCACTTGCTGTAATGTAACCAGATGCCGGGTTTGGGAACAGAACAGGCCACACGATTAGGACGACTGCTCATGTGGAGGATAAGCATCAGTAATCACTCAGAGAATCAGAAAAGACCACCGAGAAGCAAAAATAGGAGATTTGTCTTGAATTTGTGAGCCTTGCATTGTGGAATACTTTAGTATTTGGTGAGAATGTAGACCCAGTGAAATTGTGTGCCAGTTCAATGAATTGATTCTATATCACTTTATTGCCACAGTAAGGTAGCGTGTGTGCTAAGAGTAAAAATATTTGTAGTTTCCCATCATATAATATACTTTGCTGTCTGCATGGTAGGAATACAGACACAGATATCCACAGCAGTTTGCTATATATGACATGGCAAACAGATGAAGTGTTTCTTTTGTGCTGTGGTTTAACTAGACCCTTAATGATAGTCAACATGGCGGGAGAGAGTGATAGGCAGAGAGAGAGAGAGGGATAGAGGCAGAGTTGCAGAGAGTTACGGAGGTGGGGAGGCAGGATGTGTGGGGACCCTGGGGTAACATTATTGGAACCAGTGATAGAGACACACACTTTTCCTTGCTACGTATAAAATGAGGAGAGCTCCCCCTCTATATGTAAAGTAGCGGGAGCTCCCCTCCAGGAATAATGTGGAGAGAGCTCCCACTCTATGTATAAAATGGAGGGAGCTGCCTCTATGCATAAAGTGGAGGGAGATTCCCCTTTCTGTATAAAGCGAGCTCGCTCTCTATGTGTCAAACGGAAGGAGCTCCCCCTCGACGTATAAAGTGGAGGGAGCTCCCTTTATGTATAAAGGGACCCCCCACTCTACGTACAAAATGGAGGAAGTTCCTCTTCTATGGATAAAATGGAAGGAGCTTCCCTCTACGTATAAAGTGGAGGGAGATCCCTCTTTACATTGCAATAAGGTATCTATACATCTCACTGAAGCAAAATTTCACTGGGTCAACATTCTCACCAAATACTAAAGCAATCATGAATACCTTGTGTCTGTCTTCGCAAAAGAGGGGGAATGATGCAGACATTGTAGGTAAAGAGGAGGAGTGGGAATTAGACAGGTCTTATTGTATTAAAAACAGAGACATGGTCTTGTACAGTACAGTCTGAGACTGGGTGAAAGGCAGCATAGGCAGAGACCTGATGATCGACATCTCAGTGTGCTGAAAAATGTGGCTGCAGGGATAGTTGATACATTGGTGGTCATCTCTCAAAATTCTCGCCCTCCCCGCTCAGAATATCTAGCAGCCGCTGAGATACATCCTTGATCCTAGCACCAGAGAGGCAACATACCATCCTGGTGTCTCTTTTGTGCAGCGGAAACTTCCGTCTGTAAAAAAATCCCCTATCACTATAACCTGCCACTCTTCTGACTTAACACCTGTGCAGCAGAGCCACTCATGGTGCCAGGAACTTGACTCTTGCTGCTATCCCCTAAGCCATCTCCCTCAATAATATCCAAAGCAGTATATCTGTTAGAGAGGGGGATGGCCACAGGGGACTCCTACACAACCTGCCTCCCTCTACTCTGGCTGCTGGTCACCCATTCCCTTTCTGCCTTTGCAGCATTTGCCTACATTATGCCCATCTCGCTAAACATGCTATCCACGATGATCTCAGCGAATCCACAGTGAATCCACCCGCAGCTCCATCTCCGTAATGCGGTAGTCAGTAGCTGCAGATGGATACACTTCCTGCATACATGGTCGTCACGGACACTGGAAGCGTCCCTGATTTCCCACGTAGCACAGGAGGAGCATATCACAGGAGGAAGCGCTCCCGCCATGACTTACATCTAGATTACTTATCTACTGCCATTAATTAAGAAAAAAATACTAATTATGCTAAGGGCCTTATTCTACTCCAAACACTACCCACTATAATCTAAATTTGTAATTAATTACTTAATTATCTTATTCTATTATTTGTTTTATTTCCCTTTTTTAAAATATGTTTTATTAAGCTTAACACTAGTTCATTTAATATTTTAAACGTTAGGATTAGAATGGACCTTAATAACTTCCCCGATACTCAACAAGCAAGTAGCTTCTTCCCTGCTCGCTCTGCTGATGATTGCGTCACTCTGATGTCACATATCGATTTTTTTTCCGGCTCTGCTCCTGCTGCTCCCGTTCTCTTCCTCTCTCTCTGTCTCCGACTCTGCTTTGGTGCACTTTTTGAACGTCCGAGCTTCGGGCTGTGCTCCTCTCACTCAGTCTGTCTGCGACTCTGGTTTGGTGTGCTTTATGAACCTCTGCTCCTCAGGCTATGCTCCTCTGTCACTGTGTTTGGATTCAAAGTAATTCATGACAACGCGACGTTCTCGCATACGTCATCAGGATGCGCCGCGGTGCGCACATGCGCAGACGGTCTCATGCCCCCTGCGCATGCGCTGCGGTCCGGCTCGCCAGGACTGCTTTGCACATGCGCAGATGACACGGTATGCGCATGCGCACACATTCTCCTCATCTCTGCGCGTGCGCTGCGGCCCGACATGTCAGGCCCGTTGTGCGCATGCGCCGATGACGTCATCGCGTTGCGTCGTCTTCCTCGGCCAACGCGCCATGTTGGCATCTGCGCATGCGTCAAAGCTTCGGCACGACTTTTTGAAAGTGGAAAGAGGAGAGGTTTCGTCGGGCATTTTCTCGCATTTTATCTGAATTATTTATTCGTTTTGGAGACTTGCTTCATTTTTATTTGACACAGGAGATTGTTCCAAGGTAAGTTGCTCTGCCTTTGTCAGTTGCTCTGAAAACATTTCCATTGTCTGGGGCACCGCATGTTCTCCAGTCCCTGTTGTGAGTTGCTCTGAAAACATTTCCATTGTCTGGGCCACCGTATGTTCTCCAGCCCCTGTTGTGAGTTGCTCTGAAAACATTTCCATTGTCTGGGCCACCGCATGTTCTCCAGTCCCTGTTGTGAGTTTCTCTGAAAACATTTCCATTGTCTGGGCCACCGCATGTTCTCCAGTCCCTGTTGTAAGTTGCTCTGAAAACATTTCCATTGTCTGGGCCACCGCATGTTCTCCAGTCCCTGTTGTGAGTTGCTGTGTGCAGGCAGTACATGTGCTGCAACCTACCGTCTTAACGGTCACTTGCGTTTTTGTAACGTTTTAATGGAGTGCATTCTGTATTTCTTATCTCATCTCATGTTTCCCGTGTGGTCCCTTAATAGCCTTCCTGAACCTCAAACTTCGGTCATGGCAACGTCAGTAGATTCCACAGAGCAGTTCCTTGCCACCTTCACAACCCAGGAGTTCGAGAGTTATGACGACTTCAGCAGTAAACTTGAGATGTTTCAACAGGTAGCATGGTCTGCAGGCACATCCTGTGATGTGCCTTGTTATGTTTCACTATGTTAACAATGCTATTTAAATGCGCTTTACTGTAGTACTTACAGGCAACGGGGAGTCTATTTAAAAAAGTGAGCACCCATACGCTTGAGAGGGAAAACAAGAGTCGAAATTCCTATGCGCTTTAAGTATGCCTCAGTGAGGCTGTGCTGTGTACACTATGGGCAGCCACGCATCCGTTCCACTGGAGTGAGACCGAATCAGAGGTAGGTGCTGCGGTCACTACATTTCCTCTTGTGTAGCTTGTCAGTCCTGTAAAGCTGTTCCTTGATGTGCATTGAACCAAGATTCGATTTGCAGTATCAATACATCTCGTCAGTGAGATCCTGTGCCCACAAAGCCACGCGCATACCACCCCCGTGTCTACGGACTGCCTTTGTTGTGATTTCCTGGATAGACCAATGGCTGGGCGACCACCTCAGCGCAACCTCCTCTGGACTGCGAAACCGGTGCGCACCAGATGTTGGGACTTTGTCATGGTGCACATGTAAACTGCTGCCAGCAACACACCTGGGGATGGCTGGCGTTTTCGTGAGGGCACGAGGCACGTGAGGCGTGCTCATTGAATGTCTGTTATTTTTCAGGTATCTCGCCCTGGGCTGTGAGGTCTTCATCAGTGTGAAATTCAATACGACCAAGAACAAACTGTGTGTCAGCTCCTACCATCTTGTGCATACCGGTCATGTTTTGCATCTAGAATGTTTACGCTTCTATGCAAGGAGACGACAACTGAACCACGATGAAAGGCAGAAGGTAGAAGAGTTGGTCAAGCTGCAGGCTGGGAACAAACAGCTGAAGGATTATATCGAGCGTTCATTCAATAAGACCGTGACCCTTAGTGACGTTAGAAATGTAAAATCCCGGCTCAAAACAGGGGATGACAGCATGGATGAGCTGTGTAATACGCTGGAGAAGATTCAGCAGGACGCGGCTGCAGTACGGGTTGGCCTGCAGGGAAGCAACATCCTCTATATTGCCTTCATGACACCAGCCATGAAGGCCCACATGCAGGCCTTTCCTGAACTGCTGTTCATGGATGGAACGTACAAGGTGAACAAATGCGGCTACCCTCTGTACCAAGTGATGGTGCAGGACAATGTTGGTAGGGGCAGGGCTGTGTTCTATGCCATGGTGAGGAATGAGACGGCTCAGATGCTGGACGAGATTGTGGGTGTTTTTGTTGATTTCATGGGATCCAGCGCCTACCGCGTGAGATCAGCCATTGTGGATAAAGACATCAATGAGATCAATGCGATCAGAAAGCATCTCCCAGCTGCAACGGTTCTCCTCTGTCAGTTCCATATGATGCAGAGCATGAGGAGGAAGATCAGCAGCTACCCACTGAATGGTGAACTGAGGGATCAGTTGTTTATGATCTGCAAGGAAATGGTTCATGCACCTTTGGAGGAGAAGCTCACTAGTTGTGTAGAACGGATTGGACACCTCTACCCACCCCTGCAGGACTACCTGCTTACAAACTGGATTCCACAGAAGGAGATGTGGGCAGCATGTTCACGCAGTAAAGTCCTAACGTTTGGGAACAACACCAACAATCGCATTGAGTCAGAGAATGGCAAGATAAAGCACCTGCTCCACTCCTCCTCATCCATGAAGGAATGCATCTCAGCGCTGATCTTCCACAATAGTGTCCTGGATCGGGAGCGTGCCTATTACACATTCCTGCAGGGAGCCTCTTTCAAGCGCATCGCAGAGGCGCCAGCAGATCTGCAATCATTTTACACGGGATTCACCGTCATGCTATGAAGCTGATGCACCAGGATCATAGCCACATTCAGCGAGTACATGTCAAGGAGCAGGATGAAGGCAGTGTGACTGTGATTTCTGGCGCCAAACGGTACACACTGCAGATGCATGATGGCCAGGCTACCTGCAGCTGCATCTTCTCCATTCAGACTTTGTTGCCCTGCAAACATGCTGTTGTTGTGCAGAGGCATCTGGGTCTGCCTTGGACAGGCTCGCCCCCAATTGTCGCTGTCGTGCATCTCAGACGCCATCGACGACAGGCATGGCTGCTGCCATTGTGATTACAGAGGAACAGCCAAGGCCCCTCAGCCACAATGAAAAATACCGCTTGCTTTCAGATCAATTGTACCAGCGACAACAGGCCGTTCTGCAGAGTGGAACGGCAGCATTCATGAGGAGACTGGACTGGCTGCGGCAACAGACTCTCCGCTGGCAGCAAGGACTGGCTGATGAGATGGAGCCATTTACTATGCCCAACAATTGCCCGGAAGCACCTTCGGATGGAGGTGGCCGCGCGCTGGACATCAGTCACGTGTCACAAACACTGGATCCTGAGCGTCTCACCCCCTGGCCTAATGATCTGATGGACCATACATATGCCTGCCTGTTCAAATCTCCACTTCCCCTACCTGCAGTACCCTTTCCTTGCTGCTCAGTTACACAGTCACCTGCTCCTACACCCATCAGGGCAGTGCACATGGGCGCACAGTTACCTGCTCCTACACCCATCAGAGCAGTGCCCATGGGCACACAGTGGCCTGCTCCTACACCCATCAGAACAGTGCTCATGGACACACAGTTACCTGCTCCTACACCCATCAGAGCAGTGCCCATGGGCACACATTTGCCTGCTCCTGCACCCATCAGAACAGTGCTCATGGACACACAGTTACCTGCTCCTACACCCATCAGAGCAGTGCCCATGGGCACACAGTTGCCTGCTCCTACACCCATCAGAACAGTGCTCATGGACACACAGTTAACTGCTCCTATATCCATCAGGGCAGTGCACATGGGCACACAGTTGCCTGCTCCTACACCCATCAGGGCAGTGCACATGGACACACAGTTACCTGCTCCTACATCCATCAGAGCAATGCCCATGGGCACACAGTTGCCTGCTCCTACACCCATAAGAACAGTGCTCATGGACACACAGTTACCTGCTCCTACACCCATCATGGCAGTGCACATGGACACAGTTGCCTGCTCCTACACCCATCAGGGCAGTGCACATGGACACAGTTGCCTGCTCCTACACCCATCAGGGCAGTGCACATGGACACACAGTTACCTGCTCCTACACCCATCAGAGCAGTGCACATGGGCACACAGTTACCTGCTCCTTCACCCTGCAGAGCAGTGCTCATGGACACACAGTTACCTGCTCCTACACCCATCAGGGCAGTGCACATGGACACACAGCCACCTGTTTCTCCATCCGACGTTGAAACAACCATGCAGAGCCTTGTGAGACTCCGCAATTGCCAGTTGCTGCCTGTCAAGCAGAGAGGGCGTCCAAAGGGGTCAAGCACTTGGGGAACATCCAGCAAGAAGAGACTGAGCACTAAAAGAGACAAGCATGCCGTGTCCAGTGGTAGCAGAAATGTGAATGCTCTTGCTGTGAACACAACTGGTGATAGTAGTAGGCAGGATTAAAATGGGAATGGATGGGAAGATGCACGAGTAACATAACCACTAGCAGGGAACTGCTGGGCTCAATGGCCAGCTTTATGTTCATAGCCCAAAAGAAATGTGCTTCTTTTCCAGCACCCTCACATCATTCATGTTTTCCCTGAGAGCAGCATTGAACCATCACGAGATAGGGGCAGTAACATCATCCTGCCTCCTACAGCTGAGGTGGGTACTAAGTGATTCATTGGCGGTGTTATCAGTACATGCCTTTACCACAGAACACAAAACAGGCTCAACAGTAATTCCATTGGAGGGAAGGAAGCTCTGACACTGATGTTCTTTCCTTATTTTCTTTCATGTAAAACGTGCCCTTGAGAAAACCATCCTTGACACTTAAGGACGGCATTCAAGCAAAGGAGGCAGTGCGGGAGAGGACGCAAGGATGTGCTGATTCCTGCATCTCAGGTGGGTAATAAGTGCTTCATTGGCGACGTTATCAATTGGTGCCTTCACTGCAGAACTTAAAAAGGTGCGCACAACAGTAATTTCAGTGGATGGAGGGAGGCAAGCTCTGACTCTGATTTGTTTTATTTCTTTTCATGTAAAACATGCCGTCGAGAAAACAATCCTTGAGACTTAAGGTCAGCATTCAAGCAAAGAAGGCAACTGGATCATGCTGCGGAGCTCATCACGATGTGGAAAGGAACATTGCATTTATGGATGAATTGGGAATGCACATTGGGATGCGCTTGGGGAACATTCACCAAGAATAGACTGAGCTCAGACGCTTGTGACTTTGCCTTCTTCACATGGACAATACAGTAGTGGAATAGAGAGCCAACCGTTTATTCACCACAAGGCTCTCCAGAAACAATCTCTTTAGCTGTGCATAGCAGAGACTCGGCCTGTCTGTCTAACGGGAATGCTGGACACAACACTCATGTATCCATGCACAGCAGTTCCTAGGATACTTAATGAACTTAATAAAACTTTTCAATAATTAAACCCAGAATTGTTGATGTTTTGTTTTGCATGCTATTTCCCCGACTTTGCAACTGCACTTCAGATATTCAACTATGGTGGGGGGGGGGGGGGGGGTAGAGGGAGGGGTGGGTGAAGAGGGGGAGGGGTGGGGAGTGCGGGGAGGGGTGGGGAGAGGAAGCATGCAAAATGCAGGGACCAAACAGTTGCAATGCCTGAAGTACTGAGGAGAAGTAGAGAAAGCAACTGGGTAGGGGAGAAAGCAACTGGATTGGGCATCCGCAGCTGGAGGGAAGGGCTGAATGGAGAGGGCCGGAAGCGAGAGGCCGCAGAGAGCCGCGGGGAGCGAGCGTGCGAAGACCTTGGTGTCACCGGGTCCAGGGACTGGCCAGTAAGTCTTTTGCTGTTGTGTTTATGGCGCATGCACAGAAAAAGTCACTCCTCTTCCGTTCCGCTGCTCCCCCCCCCAATCTCTCCCCTTCCTCCCTCTCCCCCCAGCTCTCCCCCTCCCCCCTTCCTTACCCCTCCCTCTCCCTCTTTCACCCCCCTCCATCTTTCTCTCCCTCTCCCTCTCTCTCCCCCCTCCCTCTCTCTCCCCCTCCTTCTCCCTCTTTCTACCCCTCTCCCTCTTTCTACCCCTCTCCCTCTTTCTCCCCCTTGCCCCTTCCTTACCTCTCCCTCTTTCTCCCCCCTCCCCTCCCTCTTTCTCCCCCTCCCTCTTTCTCTCCCTCGTTCTACCCCCTCCCTCTCCCTCTTTCTCCCCCTCCCCCCTTCCTTACCTCTCCCTCTTTCTCCCCCCCTCCCTCTTTCTCCCCCTCCCTCTTTCTCCCCCTCCCTCTTTCTCCCCCTCCCTCTTTCTCTCCCTCTTTCTCCCCCTCCCTCTTTCTCCCCCTCCCTCTTTCTCCCTCTTTCTCCCACCCCCCCCCCTCCCCGGCACCGCTACCGCTGCTCTCCCCGGCCCACGCGCTGCTGTCCCCGGCCCCCGCGCTGATCTCCCCGGCCCCCGCGCTGATTTCCCCGGCCGCCGCGCTGATCTCCCCGGCTCCCGCGCTGATCTCCCCGGCCCCCGCGCTGCTCTCCCCGGCCCCCGCGCTGCTCTCCCCGCCCCCCCCGCGCTGCTCTCCCCGGCCCGCTCCACTCTCTCACTCCGGCCATTGTATTCTGCCACGTGTTTGTTAAGTTTGTGATTTTTTGAGCAGCGCCATCTTTAGTCCTGGCAGCTGCAACAGTCGCAGGCTGTGACGTTTTCGTGGCATATGCTGTATCTGCGCATGTGCCAAAACAGTGCCACTTACCGAACGCGTTGTAAACAATTGCGGTCGTATGGATTATGGTATCCAATTTAACTATTTGGCATTGCAGTCACTCTTTATCAAGACCAATTAAGCAATTAACAAATTGCATTATTTAGTGTTCTTGCTCTATGTAATTGAAGAATGAACTCATATTTATTCCACTGCGTAATGCTTATCAGGTCAAATTGTAAGATATCTCTAAATTTATGCTCCTGTGCATGAGTTATCATGCCCAATTTAGCAATAAACTGTTATCTTCTTCCCCAGCATATTTATAACAAAGGCAACATATCAATTAACTGGCGCTGCATTCCTTGCTCTTTAGTTCTGAAAGACAATGAGCAATTGTTTCAAATGTATCCCTTGTGCATGAGTTAAGGTTAATTTAACAACTAACCTTGTTCCCCTCTGTATTGCCATCAAACCCATTATAACAAATAACTGTAATTATTTTACATGTTTTCAGGTTATGAAGCCCAATATAACTGTAACGTTATTACGCTGTGTACTGGACTAACAGTAGCATTGTGCCCATGTCTTCTTCTTCTTTGGCCTCCTCGTCTCGAGAGACAATGGGTAAGCACCTGAATGTGGTCAGTGGTGTGTGGAGCAGCGCCTGGAGTGGCTACAAAGGCCAATTCTAGAGTGACAGGCTCTTCCACAGGTGCTGCAGAAAAATTTGTTTGTCGGGCTGTTACACAGTTGGCTCTCCCCTTGCACCTCTGTCGTTTTTCTTGCCAACTACTAAGTCTCTTCGACTCGCCACACTTTAGCCCCGCCTTTATGGCTGCCCGCCCGCTCATGTGCCCATGTACGCTCGTTATTACAAACTGTTTAGCAACTAACTCATTTTGTAAGACAGTTTGCATACAATTGAGACATTAACTGTTATTTTCTACACTAACACATTTTTAATCATAATACAATATAACAATTAGCTGCAATTTTCTGCACCGGCATACAATTTATCATATCGAATTTAAATAACAGTAACATTTTCCCCTGTGACTTTTTTTATTTAACTGAATGATTCTTAATCCCTGTATTATTGTGTCTAATTTAATAATTAACTAGATTGATTAGCAAGTGTATTTGTTATATTGAATTAAACAACTAACTGCAACATTACAGGGGCGGCACATTGGCTAGCACCGCAGCCTCACAGCTCCAGGGACCCAGGTTCGATTCTGGGTACTGCCTGTGCGGAGTTTGCAAGTTCTCCCTGTGTCTGCGTGGGTTTCCTCCGGTTTCCTGCCACATGCCAAAGAATTGCAGGTTGATAGCTTAATTGGTCATTATAGATTGCTCCTAGTATAGGTAGGTGGTAGAGAAATATATAGGGACAGGTGGGGATGTGATAGGAATATGGGATTAGTATAAATGGGTGCTTGATGGTCGGCACAGACTCGGTGGGCCGAAGGGCCTGTTTCAGTGCTTGTATAACTAAACTAAACATTATTCCTCAGCATACTGTTCATCTGGTAAAATTTTAAAATGGACAGCAAAATTATTCTTCTGGAAATAAGTTATCATGTTCAATTTAGCAATTAGCATGCCAATGTTCACTACACATTGGTTATCACATTAAATTAACTCATTTTATTAGGCAGTGTATTTCTCACATTCTATTGAACTATTGACTGGTACTTTAGTGCTCTGCATAATGCTTATCTGGGAAAGCCATCCATTAGCAGTAACGTTAATGTACTTTGTATCAATTAATTTTCCAAATAAAGCGCACCTGCACTTTTATTCCATTATGCATTAGGTACCAAGTCCAATTTTAAAATCAAATGCAAACTTATTCCCCTGCACATTGTTAACAAGCCAACGTGACAATTAAATGCATCTATGTTCCTTGTACTATATTTATTAACTAATTGTTATTTTGATCATGTGCAGTAGTTATCACGCTCAATTTAACTGAATGTAACCTTAGTCCCCTACATGGTGTCTTACCATCCAGGAAAACAATTAACTGCAACTTTAAACCGTTCATGTTGGTTATCAGGACCAATAATAATTTATTGCAATTTTTTACCATATGTATTGCTTTTCATTTGCAATTACGCAGTTCACTGTAAACTTATTCTACTCTGTATGTGTTATCAAGCCCAGGTTAAGGATTCAGTGCAGCTTGACATCATGTCAACTCGTTTGAGTACAGGAGGAAAATAAGTCTTGTTGCTATTGCATAGAGCCTTGGTGAGACCGGACCTGGAGTACTGCGTACAGTTCTGGTCTCCTCATCTAAGGAAGGATAGATGGACTGCACCGGTGGTTCACCTGAGTATTCCCTGGCATGGCGGTATTGCCTTACGAGGAGAGATTGAAGACACCGGGCCTGTATTCTCTAGAAGAGCGGATGCTGATTGTCATGCACAATTTTTAAACAATACTTTCACTTTATGTTGGTTATCCAGCTCAATTAAACAATTAACTGCAACACTTTACCCTTGTGTTTTGGTTGTCAAGTCCAATATTCAATTAACTGTAACTTTACACCCTATGTACTGGTGAACAGGTATAACTTCCCAATTTAATGTTACTTCATACCCTTGCATATTTGTTATGAAGCTCGTGAAGCAATTAACTCGAAACTTATTCTCAGGTGTGTTATCTCAAAAGTGATGCAACAGTTAACTGTAATTGTTTGTCCTGTGAACTAGTTATCATGACCACATTACAATTCACAGCACATTTGTTCCCTTGTGCATTGGTTATCATGCCCATTTAAAGAATTGTAACCATATAACCCTGTGAATTGTCTATGAAATGCAATATAACATCGAACAGCAACTTTATGCACCATGCCTGAGTTAACAAGCTCAATTTATCAATAGCTGGAAATTTATTCTGCTGCATATCACTTGTGCAGCCTACGTTGACAATTAATTGTTTATGTATTCCCCAGTTGGATTGTTAGCAAGCCTAATATAATAATTAGTTCTATAATTTAGTCATGTGTATTTTCAATTAAGACCAATTTCGCCATTATGTTTAAATTTGTTATTCTGCTTATTGGTTATCATGTCCAATTAAACTGTTACCTGCAAACTGATTCCTATAAATATTGTTACCAAGCAAATTTTAACAATTCTCTGTAACTTTATTCCTTTGTTTGTTGGTTACCATGTTCAAATAAATAATTAACAGTGGATTACCCCTATGTGTATTGCTTATTATGCCCAATACAGCAGTTAACTGTAAGATTATTCCACTGTGTTTTGGTTGTTAAGCCGAAATCAACAATTAATAGTAATATTATCCTCCCAACTGTCAGTTATTATGAACAATTTAACAATTAAATTTGCCATTTTCCCACGTTTCCTCTGTCAAGCTCAAAGTAATAATTTACTCTAACTTTATGCTACAGTGTACGCCTTACTAATTCACATTTAAATAACAGTAAATTCTTCCACAGTGTTTTGTTTAATATGTGCACTTCATTATTGGCTTTATCATGTGTTCTAGTTATTGTGGCTATTTTAGCTATTAACAGCAATTATGCAATTAACTTATTTCATTAGTGTCCATAACTGAACAACTCAAAGTAAATGTATACCCGACATATTGTTTATGAGAGCAAAATAATAATAATAATAATAAAGAACTAAACATTTATGGTCCTGTGCAAGTGTCACCATGTACAAAAAATAATTGATTTTGACGCCATACTCTATATATTAGTTAACATGTCTAGTTTAATAAAAACACGAAACTTTGTTCGCCCATGTATTCATTTTGATGTTCAAATAAACAATTGACTGCACTGTCACGTGCATTGGTTATGATATCCAATGTATTTAGTATCTGTAAAGTTATGTCCCTGCATATTGGCTATCAAGTCCTATATAACAATCATTGCAACTTTATTATCTTGTTTATTGGTCAGCAAGCCGAATTTAGGAATAACATGATAAATTATTGTCCAGAATATTGGTTATCAAACCTAGTTTAACAATTAACTGTAAGCAATATTTCCATGTGTATTCATCATCAGGTACAATTTTACCAATTAACTGTAACGTCATTCACTTGTGTAATTATTATTGAGACCAATTTAACAATTATCTGCAACCTTATTCCCAGCTGCTTTTGTCAAGCCCAACGAACAAGTGAATGTATCTTTTTGTGCTGAGTACTAGTTATCATGTCCAATTTTATAATTAATAGTACCTTTATTCTCTTGTGCATTGTTTATTATTCCCGAATAATCAAATAAATATAAACCTACAACCGTGAGAATTATTTTCAAGAACACTATATAACAATGAATAGTGCCTTTATCCACCATATCTGAGCGATAAAGCCCTGTTTAACGATAAATGGAACTTTATTCCACCGTGTATCACATAATAAAGCACAAGTTGATATAACTGTGTCATTAATCCCCAGCTGTATTGCTTCAAGCACAATATAGTAATTACCTTTGATTCTGTGTCATGTATATTTGTTCTCCGGGCCAATTGAACAATTAATTGTATATGATAATTCTCCATGTTGGTTATTAACGGCATGCATAGCACGACCAATGCACAGTGGCAGCAGTGTGTACCATCGAAAAGATGCACTGCAGCAACTCACCAAGTCTCCTTAGACAGCACCTTCCAAAGCAACGACCTCGACCACCTAGAAGTACAAGAGCAGCAAATACATGGGAACACCACCACCTGCAAGTTCCCCTCCAAGCCTCAAACCATCCTGACGTAAAACTGTAACACCGTTCCTTCACTGTCGCTGGGCCAAAATCCTGGAACTCCCTTCATAACAGCACTGTGCGTATACCAATACAACATGGACTGCAAATCACCACCACTTTCTCAAGGGCAATTATGGAAGGGCAATCCATAAATGCTGGCTTTCGCAGCGACGTTCACATCCCATGAAAGAACAAAACATCCATCCCAATATAACAACGAACTATAAGCCTACTCCCAGTGCATTCGCTGTTAGGTCCAATTTAACAATTAACTTTAACCATATAAAACAGTGTATCAGTTATCGAGGGCAATTTAAAAATTACATATAATTATTGTCCCACATACCCTCTATCCAGCACAATATAACAATTAACTTTAACTTTAGGCAACAGGTTATTATTTACCATTTCAAATTAAAATAAAAAAAAACCTCTTCCTCCGTATTTTGCTTAATGTGTCCAATTTTAAAACTAATTGCAACACCCTTCAAGGGTGTATGAGTTACCATCGCCATCACTGTAAGTATCACTATACTTACTTTCAAAGAGCCGAGACGAATCATACCTGGAAGAAAGAACCTAACATTGGGAGTGGATATCAACAGTGTGTGGCGCTGGGAATTCAGCTACCTTCATGGAGCAGACAGCAAACGGACCTGAAAGAGATCACTTAACATCGGGACAAGATAAATAGGGAGATAGGTTCGGCGCCATTATGCACCATCATTATCCACCTTGTTTCCACCTTGGAAACAAACGAACATATTCGCGAGAGACAGCATCGTTTTGTGAAGGGGAGATCATGTCTTACTAATTTGATTGAGTTTTTTGAGGAAGTGACGAAGATGATTGATGAAGGAAGGGCAGTGGATGTTATCTACATGGACTTTAGTAAAGCCTTTGACATGGTCCCGCATGGCAGACTGGTACAAAAGGTGAAGTCACACGGGATCAGATGTGAGATGGCAAGATGGATACAGAACTGGATCGGTCATAGAAGACTGAGGGTATCAGTGGATGTTTTTTTTTCTGAATGAAGGGATGTAACTAGTGGTGTTCTGCAGGGATCTGTACTGGGACCTTTGCTGTTTGTAGTATATAGACATGATTTGGAGGAAAATGTAGCTGGTCTGTTTAGTAAGTTTGCGGACAACACAAAGGTTGGTGGAGTTACGGATAATGATGAGGATTGTCAGAAGATACAGCAGGATATAGATCAGTTGAAGACTTGCGTGGAGAAATGGCAGATGGAGTTTAATCCGGACAAATGTGTGGTAATGCATTTTGGAAGGTCTAATGCAGGTGGGAGGTATACAGTAAATGGCAGAACCCTCAGGAGTATTGACAGGCAGAGAGATCTGGGCGTACAGGTCCACAGGACAATGATGATGGAATCTCCTGGACATTGGGAGAGGAGCAAAAGCATATTGGGTGATTGCATTGAAGGACTCCTCCGTTCAGTCTGCAAGCGTGACCCTGAGCTTCCAGTCAATTATCACTTTAGATCTACATCACACTCCCACTCTGACCTCGCTATCCTCAGCCTCCTACACTATTCCACTGAAGCTCAATGACCAACAGTGCTGAATTTATCGATTAGGTGTTTTAAAGCCTATTGGATTCGCCACAGAGATTACAATATTCAGATACTAAACACTGCTCCCACTTTCTCGGCCAGCCTGTGCTGTTACTGATGGATGGCTAAAAAACAAGGATGTCTGCGATTTTATTCTTCACCATGTCCAGAGTCACTCAGAGTGGAGGTACTCTGGGCTGTTGTTTGGGGTGGGAATTCCCTATGGGTAGTCGGTAGGCTGATCCACATCCATGGGGTCTCCCCACCATTCTCTGTCACTTTTCCAGGCCACTGAATCTTTCTCGTCTTTGCCAAATTTTCCACGTTCCCCTCTTCCTCTGTTACTCTGCTGGAACCATTTGTACCTCCACTAAAACCATCCGTTCTTTTTTCTTTGACCCATTCACAATAATTCCATTTGTCATTGTATCACTCCCGCCCCTCCACCTGATCACAGATCTTCCCCTTTGTTCGTTCCTCCCCCATACCCTGCTTTTCACTGACTTTATCATTGTTTTAAAAGTGTAAATCTCTAACATCGCCCAGTATTTGCGAACGCCTATCAGACAGAAACTGTAACTCCCTTTCTGCAACAATATATGTTGCCCGACCTACAGATAGTTTTATTTTATTACATTTTCCACGGGATGTGTGTGTCGCTGGTAAAGCCAGTATTTGTTGCCCATTCCTAATTGCCCTCGACAGCTGAACATCTTTCAAGACCATTTCAGAGGGCAGTTCAGAGTCAACCACATTGCTCTTCGTCAGGAGTCACATGTAAGCCAGACCAGGTAAGGAAGGCAGATTTTCTTCCTGAAAGGACATTTGTGAAGCTAATTTTTTCACAATTGATGATAGTTTCATTGCACCATTACTGAGACTAGCTTAAAATTCCAGATTTTTTATTAATCAGCTGGTTTTATTACTTTATTGAATTTAATTTCCGCCAGCTGCCGTGGTGGGATTTAAACCTGTGTCCCCAGGGCATTAGCATGAACTCTTGAATATTAGTTCCGTGACAATAGCACTACAACACATTTTTCTTCTTCGAAATTGTCTTTTTTTATCAGATTAACAACAGTGTCAGTATTTTGTATTTACTCCAATACTTTGACCTGAATATTCACAGACGAGTGGCATAGGTGGTAATTGGAGTTTCAGAGTTTTATCTCCACACTGACTGTTTTACCCTTGACAGGCTCCCCGTCCTGATGTCAGACTGAAAGACAGGCTTTGCTTCCAATCGTACAGGAAGGAGTCTGGAGCAAACCTTAGGACCAGGGCAGTCCGAATGCTGACTGCGGGGTGTGGGAGGAGCTGCCTGTGATCGCAGTGTCTAATTGTACACTCCAGAAGGGGAGAGAGTGATGAAACGTCGGATAACTGGGCTGCCAATCCCCAACATAGGGGTGGGATTTCCCATCCTGAAGTGTGATCTCAGTCCAGGGAGGAATGGGACCTGGGGAATGTGTGATCCAGGAGATGATGTATGGTCTGATACTGGGAGAGAGATTCCCTCCTGGAGGAAATTCTGATCCTGAAAGGGCGGATCCAGTCACGGGGTGTGGGGTCCAATCTCACGGTTGGGGTCCATTTCTTGTGGGGAGGACGGATCTAATAGCCAATCTCCTGTTTTATTCTATCTGTTGTGAGTTATAGTTTGTGATAAAACCCTGCCGTTACTGTCTGGAGAATGTTTACCAGTAATTTCCTGTCATTATTCTCTTCTCTCTCTTATAGTTAATTTACTGACGATTGTGATCCTTTATCGGGGAAAGTGCGGCCTCTCCACGTGCACCACTCGCTACCTGTTGGCTATGGGCACGGCAGATCTGTTCGTTATTGTCACTGAGGTCATACTGTTGCGTATCAGTGCTCATTATTTCCCGGGTACTTTCCTGAAAATCACCACTGTGTGTAGTGTTAACATCGTACTGTTTTGTGCAGCCACAGACTGTTCTGTCTGGTTCACCATCACTTTCACCTTTGATCGATTTGTGACTATTTGTTGCCAGAATCTGAAAACAAAATATTGCACTGAGAAAACAGCGGCTGTGGTTCTAGCAACAACCTGCATGCTCCTCTGTTTTGAAAACATCCCTTTCTTCTTTACTTTTGAACCTGCTTGGATAATAGACAATGGACCGTGGTTCTGTGTTATGAAGTCAAGCTATTATACTGAGCTTGGATGGATGGGATTAGACCGGTTTGACACTGTTTTAACCCCATTTCTCCCATTTGTTTTAATTCTGTTGCTCAATACGTTGACAGTCAGACACATTTTTGTGACTAGTCAAGTCCGTAAGGGACTGAAGGGGCAGAACAAGGGAGAGAATCGCAGTGACTCCGAAATGGAGAGCAGAAGGAAGTCTGTGATTTTACTCTTTACCATATCCGGAAGCTTCATACTTTTGTGGGTTGTGGATGTTGTGCATTTCTTATATTATAACATCACAGTATCTGATCCCAGGGACTACGACTATTCTGAATCTATATTTCAATAAGTCGGATGGATGCTGCGGATTTTAAATAGCTGCACAAACACATTTATCTCTGGGGTGACTCAGTCCAAATTCAGAGAGCAGTTCAAGAGTCTGGTGAAATATCCCGTTGCATCAGTTATTCAACTAATGAATAAACAAAGCAACTGAGAGCAGCCCAGAGGCGAATCCCAGTGCTTCCAGTCCATGAATATAATTTTTATCCCCAACGGGCATGAGAGCACTGACAGCTGGATGATCCAAAATAAATTGATGGGTCGGGGCGGGCAGACACATATGCTGAAGAGCAGTGGAGCAGGAGAGAAGAGGTGACCGACAGCTGGATGACTGGAATACCACTGGTGTGCCAGCTGTCACACATATCAAAGCGTAGCGGGGTGGCGTGCAAGAGGTGACCAACAGTTGAATTACTGTAAAAACACTGTATGGGTTTGGTGAGGTGGCTTGTTGCAGAATGCAAAGAACGGTGTGTCGGTGGGCAAGAGTTAACCTTTTTAATAGCAAGAATAAAGGGGGCAGATGAGATTCATAGTGTTACCTGCAGGATAGGAGGGGAAGCAGCAATCATAATCTCCCCTCAAACTCCACTCTTCCATTCTCAGTTCCTCAGTCCACTTCAGCAAAGAAAACATGTTCAAAGACAAGCAGAATTTTGCAGATTGTGCAAAGCTACTCATGTCAGTTGATTAATATTATTTGTGTCATTTCTGGAGACACTTTATTGAGTGGGTCTCCCTTCCATTCCCCCAACCTGTTCATTGCTGTCTCTCTCTCTCTTTCTATCTGGGTGAGACTGTGGGTTGTTGGGGACGTTATTGGGTATGCTCTCGATGACAAAGAGGAGAGCAAAGGTCTCGGAGCGTTGCAGGGGATGGAAGAGCTGGCATAGAGAGGTAGTGTTGCAGTAGATCGTGTCATAAACAGAGATTGTGACAGTTGTAGGGTCTGTGAATTTTAAATAGACAGGGAAGGCTGTATCGGCCTGCGGTGATTACAGAGATAGGGCGAATTTTAGGTCTGGAGGAGGGTGCAGAGATAGGACGGGTTGGTGGCCTAGAGCAGGTTTCAGCGATAGAGATGGCAGTAGGGGCTGCAGGGAGTGACAGAGATGGGGAGTCTTGTGACTTGAGGCGGTTACAGATATAGGAAGGGTTGCTGGGGCTGAGGAGGTTACTGAGATGGGGATGAGGTCATGGAAAGATTTGAATTCAAGGATGAGTTTTTAATTTAAAATGACGTTGTTGGCCCACGGTTTAAGTTGGTCAGCGAACACAGGCAGATGGGTGAATGGGACATTATGCGAGTTAAGACATGGGACAGAAGAACGTTGGATGAGTTGAAGTTCATGAAGAGTGGAAAATAGGAGATCTTCTTCAACTCTGAAGATAACAAAGGCATGGCTGAGGATTTCCAGAGCAGATGAAGTGAGACTGGGGTGGAGACAGACATTATTCATCTAACCGTTCATATTCAGTGGCACTGTGAGATTGAGATCGCACATGAACTAATTCATAAACCACACGTACTTACTCACAGACCATGAATACATACTGCAGGGTCACCACCCCCACCTACGCCCCCTCCCCTGCCTCCCTCCTCCAGTCACCAATGTCTGTGACAGTGCAAATATCTGTCATATCTTTCCAAAATATTTCCGCTGTATAGATTGATTCACAGGATGTGCTTGTCATTGACAACAGTGACATTCATTTCCCAGCCTTAGCTGCCACTTGAGAAGGTGGTTTCCGGACTTCTATTGAATTATAGAATCTTAGAAAGTTTAAAGCACATCAGTAGACCACTTGGCCCATCGTGTCCATGCCGGCCAAAAACCGATGCACCTAATCTAATCCCACTTTATATGCTGAACTAGCTCCTATCCCTTCTGGCGATGGAGTTCCCACAGTGGCTGCTATGGAGAGAGTTCCAGGATCTGGTTCAGTTGCGCAGACTGCCATGGCCTACAAACAATCCCTGTCTGTTTTTGTAGGTGAAGACTGGACCACTTGAATGAGGCAAGCTAATGAATTGCCAGAAAGAAAAGGAACATATTTTCTTTGATATCTATTTTAAACAAAAATGTAATCTGCTTGCTGCAGCTACATGCCACAAGTGTCTTCTGGTGCTATTAGAGGAAACAGATAAGCTTGGTTCAGTCTTGTCTCCACCCGGATCCTCTTCGACAACAATGATGACTATGGCCTGTCCCGTTGCCCCACAGTGGCCGTTATCTTTGTGAGAGGAAAATACAAAAAGAATCAACAAAGAATGTTCCAAAAGGGATTGGAGAAGACACGGAGGATTCCCAATGAAATAAAGACAATTGATAGTTTGAAATGCAGGGAAGTTTTTAGGGGCCATGCACATTAATACTTTAACCCCAACCCCGCTCAACGTAATTTTCGACCATGGGGGCGGGGTGCGGTATGAGGGAAACACAATTATGGAGTTTGCTTCCTCTTCTCCTTCTTTGAAATGATGGCCCACCGTGTGGTTGCATCTCCCCCTCTCCATGTGTTACCCGCTCGGTGGATGTGGTTCCCCCTCACGAGACGTTACTCGCTGTGTAAATGTGGCTTCCCTTCAACACGTGTTAACCACTGTACACATGCAGCTCCCCTATCCTCTTGCAACAGGTGATATGTGCCCCAAACAGTATCAGGTGGACCTCTCGCTTAGAAAAATTCATCGAATCACGATCCACTGGATGGGAAATCAGCCTGGTGTAGAAATTCACTATTCTCTGGGAAAAGAACCATCTCATTACATCCAAACTAGACCAGGCATGTACTGCTTAAAATTCTGAGCGAGGGTCCTCGTGAACTTATTTTCTTGGAACAAGCTCAACGGGAACACAACCTATTTCCATCAACATCTTGTGAATGTGGGTCAGATCATCCCTTAATGTACCCTTCTCTGAAATTGAGAATCCCAATCCTTCAGCAGAACTTGATAACAAAGATGCATTAAAGTGGAAATCAGTCTCTTGTCAATATTTATTACACTGCCTGCTTTAATCACCCCAGGCCTATTTTAATTTTTCCAACATTGGCAGCCAAGCCTTCAAACATCTCCGTATCACTCCATCTCTTTCTCTCTCGCTCTCTCTCTCTTTCGCTTCCTTTAAGACTTGTAAGCCTCCACTGCACCTTCTCCCAGGTCTTGACATTTTTCCTAAAGTTTTGTAACGAGAATCGTACACTTTGTTCCAGTTGAAACAAAACTAACGATTTGAATGAGGGATTTCATTTTAATTCCTTAATTTTTTTCCAGAAATCATCATTCGCTGTACCAGACAGGCTGATGATTTTTGCTCTATGATCATATCATTCGTAATTTCTGTGCACTACTGTAACAAATCCGTCAGTTTTGGGGTCTCATAGATGGTTGTTAAGAACTCCTACTGGCAAAGGAAAAGAATAGGATGTAGCAAAATAATGGAGCTCCGTTAGTGAGTACTTTGTGGCGGGTAACGCTCCAGAGTCCTCTTACTTTATCTGTGCTGAGACGGATGATTGCAGAGAGACTAGAGGGATGCAAATAAACACACAATTACACACATACGCACACACAGACTCATATTGACACACACACACACACACTCACACACAAGAATACGACACACTCACACATGCATGCTTACACACAGACACACACACACACACGACACACACAGACACACACTTAAATACAAGCACAAGAACAGGACACAAAAATAGGAGCAGGAGTAGGCAATTCATCCCAGGGTTCGTGATGTCTCGGATCGTGTTTTTGGGATCCTTAATGGGGAGGGGGAGCAGCCCCAAGTCGTGGTCCACATAGGCACCAACGACATAGGTAGGAAGAGAGATGGGGATTTAAGACAGAAATTTAGGGAGCTAGGGTGGAAGCTTAGAGCGAGAACAAACAGAGTTGTTATCTCTGGGTTGTTGCCCGTGCCACGTGATAGCGAAGCGAGGAATAGGGAGAGAGAGGAGTTGAACACGTGGCTGCAGGGATGGGGCAGGAGGGAGGGGTTTGGTTTCCTGGATAATTGGGGCTCTTTCTGGGGTAGGTGGGACCTCTACAAACAGGATGGTCTTCACCTGAACCAGAGGGGTACCAATATCCTGGGGGGGGGAGGTTTGCTAGTGCTCTTCGGGGGGTTTAAACTAATTCAGCAGGGGAATGGGAACCTAAATTGTAGTGCCAGTGTACAGGATGTTGAGAGTAGTGAGGTCAGGGATATGGTTACAAGGACGCAAGAGGGCACTGGCAAGCAAGAACCTGGTTTAAAGTGTGTCTATTTCAACGCCAGGAGCATCCGGAATAAGGTGGGTGAGCTTGCAGCATGGGTTGGTACCTGGGATCTCGATGTAGTGGCCATTTCGGAGACATGGGTAGAGCAGGGGCAGGAATGGATGTTGCAGATTCCGGGATTTAGATGTTTCAGTAAGAACAGAGAAGATGGTAAAAGAGGGGGGGGGTGGCATTGTTAATCAAGGAGAGTATGACAGCGACAGAAAGGACGTTTGAGGACTCGGCTACTGAGGTAGTATGGGCTGAGGTTAGAAACAGGAGAGGTGAGGTTACCCTGTTGGGAGTCTTTTATAGACATCCGAATAGTTCCAGAGATGTAGAGGAAAGGATAGCGAAGATGATTCTCGACAGGGGTGAGAGTAACAGGGTAGTTGTTATGGGGGACTTTAACTTTCCAAATATCGACTGGAAATACTATAGTTCGAGTACTTTAGATGGGTCTATTTTTGTCCAGTGTGTGCAGGAGGGTTTTCTGACACAGCATGTAGACAGGTCAACCAGGGGCGATGCCACATTGGATTTGGTACTGGGAAATGAACCCGGCCAGGTGTTAGATTTAGATGTAGGTGAGCACTTTGGTGATAGTGATCACAATTCGGTTAGGTTTACCTTAGCGATGGGCAGGGACAGGTATATACCGCAGGGCAAGAATTATAACTGGGGGAAAGGAAATTATGATGCGATTAAGCAAGATTTAGGATGCGTCGGATGGAGAAGGAAACTGCAGGGGATGGGAACAATCGAAATGTGGAGCTTATTCAAGGAGCAGCTACTGTGTGTCCTTGATAGGTATGTACCTGTGAGGCAGGGAGGAAGTTGTCGTGCGAGGGAGCCGTGGTTTACTAAAGAAGTTGAAGCGCTTGTCAAGAGGAAGAAGAAGGCTTATGTTAGGATGAGACGTGAAGGCTCGGTTAGGGCGCTTGAGAGCTACAAGCTAGCCAGGAAGGATCTAAAGGGAGAGCTAAGAAGAGCAAGGAGAGGACACGAGAAGTCATTGGTGGATCGGATCAGGGAAAACCCTAAGGCTTTCTATAGGTATATCAGGAATAAAAGAATGACTAGAGTTAGATTAGGGCCAATCAAGGATAGTAGTGGGAAGTTGTGTGTGGAATCAGAGGAGATAGGGGAAGTGTTAAATGAATATTTTGCGTCAGTATTTACAGTAGAGAAAGAAAATGTTGTTGAGAATACTGAGATTCAGGCTACGAGGCTAGATGGGATTGAGGTTCACAAGGAGGAGGTGTTAGCAATTTTGGAAAGTGTGAAAATAGATAAGTCCCCTGGGCCAGATGGGATTTATCCGAGGATTCTCTGGGAAGCTAGGGAGGAGATTGCAGAGCCTTTGTCCATGATCTTTATGTCGTCATTGTCGACAGGAATAGTGCCGGAAGACTGGAGGATTGCAAATGTTGTCCCCTTGTTCAAGAAGGGGAGTAGAGACAGCCCTGGTAATTATAGACCTGTGAGCCTTACTTCGGTTGTGGGTAAAATGTTGGAAAAGGTTATAAGAGACAGGATTTATAATCATCTTGAAAAGAATAAGTACATTAGAGATAGTCAGCACGGTTTTGTGACGGGTTGGTCGTGCCTCACAAACCTTATTGAGTTTTTCGAGAAGGTGACCAAACAGGTGGATGAGGGTAAAGCAGTGGATGTGGTGTATATGGATTTCAGTAAGGCGTTTGATAAAGTTCCCCACGGTAGGCTATTGCAGAAAATACGCAAGTATGGGGTTGAAGGTGATTTAGAGCTTTGGATCAGAAATTGGCTAGCTGAAAGAAGACAGAGGGTGGTGGTTGATGGCAAATGTTCATCCTGGAGTTTAGTTACTAGTGGTGTACCGCAAGGATCTGTTTTGGGGCCACTGCTGTTTGTCATTTTTATAAATGACCTGGAAGAGGGTGTAGAAGGGTGGGTTAGTAAATTTGCAGATGACACTAAGGTCGGTGGAGTTGTGGATAGTGCCGAAGGATGTTGTCGGGTACAGAGAGACATAGATAGGCTGCAGAGCTGGGCTGAGAGATGGCAAATGGAGTTTAATGCTGAAAAGTGTGAGGTGATTCACTTTGGAAGGAGTAACAGGAATGCAGAGTACTGGGCTAATGGGAGGATTCTTGGTACTGTAGATGAACAGAGAGATCTTGGTGTCCAGGTGCATAAATCCCTGAAGGTTGCTAACCAGGTTAATAGGGCTGTTAAGAAGGCATATGGTGTGTTAGCTTTTATTAGTAGGGGGGTCGAGTTTCGGAGCCACGAGGTCATGCTGCAGCTGTACAAAACTCTGGTGAGACCGCACCTGGAGTATTGCGTGCAGTTCTGGTCACCGCATTATAGGAAGGATGTGGAAGCTATGGAAAGGTTGCAGAGGCGATTTACCAGGATGTTGCCTGGTATGGAGGGAAGGTCTTACGAGGAAAGGCTGATGGACTTGAGGTTGTTTTCGTTGGAGAGAAGGAGGAGGAGAGGTGACTTAATAGAGACATATAAGATAATCAGAGGGTTAGATAGGGTGGATAGTGAGCGTCTTTTTCCTCGGATGGTGATGGCAAACACGAGGGGACATAGCTTTAAGTTGAGGGGTGATAGATATCGGACAGATGTGAGAGGTAGTTTCTTTACTCAGAGAGTAGTAAGGGCGTGGAACGCCCTGCCTGCAGCAGTAGTAGATTCGCCAACTTTAAGGGCATTTAAGTGGACATTGGATAGACACATGGATGAAAATGGAATAGTGTATGTCAGATGGTTTCACAGGTCGGCGCAACATCGAGGGCCGAAGGGCCTGTACTGCGCTGTAATGTTCTAAATTCTAAATTCTAAAAAAACCTGCTCCAATATTCGATAACATCATAGCTGAGCTGATTGCGGACCCAACTCATGTGCCCTGCCTGTCTCCCATAACACTTGACTTGCCTGTCGATCAAAAACCTATCTAACTCGGCCTTAACTATACCCAATGACCCAGCCTGCACTGCTCTCTGGGGAAGAAAATTCCAGAGACGAACGACCCTCTGAGAGAAAAGAAAAAGCTCTTCATCTCCATCTTTAACGATGGAATGATAGACACCCAGCTTGTAAACTGTTCCTCCTAGTTGTAGAACGGGGAAACATCTTCTCTGTATCCACGTTGTCCAGCCACCGCCCCCACCTGCCCCCTACCCCGCCCCTTACTGCACCCAAGATTTTATATTTCAATTAGATCTGCTCTCATTTGTCTGAACACCAATACGTACAGGCCCAATCTGCTCAACCATTGCTCATAGCATAACACTTTCATCCCAGGAATCAGTCGATTGAAGCTTCCCCGAACTGCTTCTAATGCAATGATACATTTCTTAAGTAAGGAGACCAAAACTGACCTCCATATGAGGTCTAAGGTCCTTTACTGATGTAGCAGAACTTCTGTCCGTTTATACTCGATTCCCCTTGCATTAAAGCCGAAACTTCCATTGCCTTCCGGATCACTTGCTGTACCTGCATAGTGACGTCTTGTGATTAATGTACCGGGACATCTAGGTCCATCTGCATGGTAGAGTTCTTCAGTCTCTCCTCTCAAATGAGATACAGTTTGTTCTCTTCTTCCCGCTAACGTGGTAAATTCGCATTTTCCCACATTATAATCCATGAGCTAAATTTTTTCCCACTCACTTAAACTATCCAAATTCCTCGTTCCGTCCATTGACACCATACCTTCCCACCGTTAGGAACCATACATTCGGTCCTTGCAAATCATTGATATTTTTTTCTATTCATTCATGGGATATGGGCGTCACTGGCTATGTCAGCATTTATTGCCCATCACTAATTGCCCTTGAGAAGGTGGTGGTGAGCTGCCTTCTTGAACCACTGTAGTCCATTTGGGGTAGGTAGACCCACAATGCTGTTTGAAATGGAGTTCCAGGATTTTGAACCAGCGACAGTGAAGGAACGGCGATATAGTTCCAAGTCAGGATGGTGTGTGACATGGAGGGGAACTTGCAGGTGTTGGTGTTCCCATGCATTTGCTGCCCTTGCCCTTCTAGTTGGTAGAGGTAATGGATTTGGAAGGTGCTGTCTAAGGAGCCTTGGTTCATTGCTGTAGTGCATCTTGTAGATAGTACACCCTTCTGCCACTGTGCGTCGGTGGTGAAGGCAGTGAATGTTTGTGGATGGTGTGCCAATCAAGCGGGCTGCTTTGCCCAGGATGATGTCGAGCTTCTTGAGCGTTGTTGGAGCTGCACCCATCCAGGCAAGTGGAGAGTATTGCATCACATTCCTGACTTGTTCCTTCTAGTTGGTGGACAGGTGAGTTACTCGCCTCAGGATTCCTAGCCTCTGCCATGCCCTTGTAGCCACGGTATTTATATGGCTACTCCAGTTTAGTTTCTGGTAAATGGTAGCCCCTAGGATGTTGATAGTGGGGGATTCAGAGATGGTAATGCCATTGATTCTCTCTTGTTGGAGATGGTCATTGCCTAGCACTTGCGTGGCGCGAATATTACTTGCCACTTGTCAGCCCAAGCCTCGACATTGTCCAGGTATTGCTGCATTTATACACAGACTGCTTCGGTATCTGAGGAGTTGTGAATGGTGCTGAACATTGGGCAATCATCACCGAACATCCCACTTCTGACCTTATGATTGAAGGAAGGTCACTGATGAAGCAGCTGGAGATGGTTGGGCCCAGGACACTACCCTGAGGTACTCCTGCAGTGATGTCCTGGAGCTCAGATGATTGACCTCCGACAACCACAACCATCTTCCTTTGCGCTGGGTAAGACTCCAGCCAGTGCAGGGTTTTGCACCTGATTCCCATTGACCTCAGTTTTGCTGGGGCTCCTTGCTGCCATACTCGGTCAAATGCTGCCTTGATGTCGAGGGCAGTCACTCTCACCTCACCCCTTGAGTTCAGCTCTTTTGTCCATCTTTGAATCAAGTCTGTAATGAGGTCTGGAGCTGAGTGGCCCTGGCGGAACATAAACTGAGCGTCACTGAGCAGGCTATTGCTAAGCAAGTGCCTCTTGATGGCACTGTTGATGACACCTTCCATCACTTTACTGATGATTGAGAGAAGGCTGATGGGGCAGTAATTGGTCGGGTTGGACTTGCCCTGCTTTTTGTGTACAGGACATACCTGGGCAATTTTCCACATTGCAGGGTAGATGCCACTGTTGTAGCTGTACTGGGACAGCTTGGCTCGGGGCGCGGCAAGTTCTGGAGCACAGGTCTTCAGTACTATTGCCGGAATATTGTCAGGGCCCATAGCCTTTGCAGAATCCAGTCCCTTCAGTCGTTTCTTGATATCACGTGGAGTTAATCGAATTGGCTGAAGTCTGGCATCTTTGATGCTGGGGATTTCAGGTGGAGGCCGAGATGGATCATCAACTCGGCACTTCTGGCAGAAGATTGTTGCAAATGCTTCACACTTATCTTTCGCACTGATCTGCTTGGCTCCCCCATAATTGAGGATTGGGATATTAGTCGAGCCACCTCCTCCAGTTAGTTGTTTAATTGTCCACCACCATTCATGGCTAGATGTGGCAGGACTGCAGAGCTTAGATCTGATCCGTTGGTTATGGGATTGCTTTGCTCTGTCTATCGCATGCTGTTTACGCAGTTTGGCACGCAAGTAGTCCTGGGAATAGCTTCACCAGGTTGACACCTCATTTTGACGTATGCTTTGTGCTGCTCCTGGCATGCCCTCCTGCACTCTTCATTGGACCAGGGTTGGTCTCCTGGCTTGATGGTAATGGTAGAGTGGGGGATATGCCGGGCCATGAGGTTACAGATTGTGGTTGAGTCCCATTCTGCTGCTGCTGATGGCCCACAGCGCCTCATGGATGCCCAGTTTTGCATTGCTAGATCTGTGCGAAATCTAACCCATTTAGCACAGTGACAGTGCCACACATCACGATGGACGGTATCCTTACTGTGAAGGCGGGACTTCGTCTCCACAAGTACTGTGCGGTGGTCAGTCCTACCAATACTGTCATGGACAGATGCATCTGCGGCAGGCAGATTGGTGAGGACGAGGTCAAGTATGTTCTTCCCTCGTGTGGGCGGCACAGTGACGCAATGGTTAGCACCGCAGCCTCACAGCTCCAGCGACCCGGGTTCAATTCTGGGTACTGCCTGTGCGGAGTTTGCAAGTTCTCCCTGTGTCTGCGTGGGTTTTCTCCTGGTGCTTCGGTTTCCTCCCACAAGTCAATTGACTTGCAGATTGGTCGGTAAATTGGCCATTATAAATTGCCCCTAGTATAGGTAGGTGGTAGGGAAATATAGGGACAGGTGGGGATGTGGTAGGAATATGGGATTAGTGTAGGATTAGTATAAATGGGTGGTTGATGGTCGGCACAGACTCGGTGGGCCGAAGGGCCTGTTTCAGTGCTGCATCTCTTTAAAAAATAGACACCTGCCGCAGAACCAATGTAGCAGCCATGTCCTTTAGTACTCGGCCAGCCCGGTCAGTTGTGGTGCTACCGAGCCACTCTTGGTGATGGACATTGAAGTCCCCCACTCAGAGTACATTTTGTGCCCTTGCCACCCCAGTGCTTCCTCCACGTGGTGTGAAACGTGGAGGAGTACTGAGTCATCAGCTAACGGAGGGTGGTAGATGGTAATCAGTAGAAGGATACCTTGCCCATGTTTGACTAGATGCCATGAGACTTCACGGGGTCCGGAGTCGATGTTGAGGACTCCCAGGGCGACTCCCTCCCGACTGTATACCACTGTGCCACCACCTCTGGTGGGTGTGTCCTGCCGGTGGGACAAGACACACCCGGGGATGGTGTTGGCAGTGTCTGGGACATTGTCTGTTCGGTATGATTCCGTGAGTATGACTATGTCAGGTTGTTGCTTGACTAGTCTGTGGGACAGCTCTCCCAACTTTGGCATAAGGCCCCAGATGTTAGAAAGGAGGACTTTGCAGGGTCGACAGGGCTGGGTTTGCCTTTGTCATTTCCGGTGCCTCGGTCGCTGTCGGGTGTTCGGTCCGGTTTCATTCCTTTTTATAGACTTTGTAGTGGTTTGATACAACTGAGTGTCTTGCTAGGTCATTTCAGAGGGCATGTAAGAGTTAACCACATCGCTGTGGATCTGGAGTCACATGCAGGCCAGACCAGGTCAGGAAGGCAGATTTCCTTCCCTAAAGGACATTAGTGAACCAGATCGGTTTTTACAAAAATCGACAATGGTTTCATTACCATCATTAGATAAGCTTTTAATTCCAGATTTATTAATTGAATTCAATTTGCACCTTCTGCTGTGGTGGGATTCGGACCCATGTCCCCAGAGGAAAACCTGGGTCTCTGGGTTACTAGTCCAGTGATACTACCACTACGCCACCGCCTACCGCACTGTCGAAGGTTCGCTACTGAGGGAGCACAGCAGTGTCATAGGGTCAGTACTGAAGGAGCACAGCACTGTCGGAGGGTCAGTACTGAGGGAGCACAGCAATGTCAAAGGGTCAGTACTGAAGGAACACTGCACTGTCGGAGGGTCAGCACTGACAGAGTGCCGTACTGTCGGCGGGTCAGTACTGGGGGAGCTCTGCACTGTCGGAGGGTCAGTACTGAGGGAGCACAGCAGTGTCGCCGGGTCAGTACAGAGGGAGTGCTGCACTGACAGAGGGTCAGTAATGATGGAGCACTGCACTGTCCGAGAGTTAGTACTGAGTGTGTGCTGCACTGTCAGAGGGTGAGTACTGAGGGGATGCCGCATTCTCAGCGGGTCAGTAATGAGGGCGTGGTGCATTGTCGGTGGGTCAGTACTGAGGGCGTGCCGCACTATCAGAGGGTCACGACTGAGAGAGTGCCGCACTGTCAGCGGATCCGTACTGAGGGAGTGCCGCACTGTCGGAGGGTCAGCACTGAGGGAGGGCCGCACTGTTGGAGGGTCAGTACTGAGGGAGTGCTGCTATGTCACTGGATCAGTACTGAGGGAATGCCGCACTGTCGGAGGGTAAGTACTGAGGGAGGGCTGCACAATCAGACTTGTGTTGTGTAGAATATAAAAAACAAATATTAAACCAAATTTTCAGGCGTTTCGGCTACACTTTCAGAGAAATCACCCTCTGCCCATCAGCTCAATGGAGGACAATCATGTTGTTTAGTTTCATCATTAATAGGACAGCTGGACATTTGGCCAATGATTCTGAATAGATTGACAATTAGAAAGAGGAACAGTGAATCCAGGAAAGGTGTAGCTTGCAATGGTCTCTATAAATTATTGAACAAAACAACTGAGAGCAGACCAGAGGTGGGTACCAGTGTTTCCAGTGTATGAAATGCTCTCTGTGTTTATAAACACTTCAGTGTATTTCACTGTGTCCCACACTGTGAGGCCTCCCCTGGTCTGTGAGTTCTCTGTGTTTATAAACTCTGCAGTGTATTTCACTGTGCTAACACTGTGAGGCCTCCCCTGGTCTGTCAGCTCTCTGTGTTTATAAACTCTGCAGTGTATTTCACTGTGACTAACGCTGTGAGGCCTCCCCTGGTCCGCCAGCTCTCTGTGTTTCTAACTCTGCAGTGTATTTCACTGTGACTAACACTGTGAGGCCACCCCTGGTCTGTCAGCTCCCTTTGTTTATAAACTCTGCAGTATATTTCATTGTGACGAACACTGCGAGGCCTCTCCTGGTCTGTCAGCTCTCTGTGTTTATAAACTCTGCAGTGTATTTCACTGTGACTAACACTGTGAGGCCTCTCCTGGTCTTTCAGCTCTGTGTTTATAAACTCTTCAATGTATTTCACTGTGATTAACACTATGAGGCCACCCCTGGTCTGTCAGCTGTCTGTGTTTATGAACTCTGCAGTGTATTTCACTGTGACTAACACTGTGAGGCCTCCCCTGGTCCGCCAGCTCTCTGTGTTTCTAACTCTGCAGTGTATTTCACTGTGACTAACACTGTGAGGCCTCCCCTGGTCTGTCAGCTCCCTTTGTTTATAAACTCTGCAGTATATTTCATTGTGACGAACACTGCGAGGCCTCTCCTGGTCTGTCAGCTCTCTGTGTTTATAAACTCTGCAGTGTATTTCACTGTGACTAACACTGTGAGGCCTCTCCTGGTCTTTCAGCTCTGTGTTTATAAACTCTTCAATGTATTTCACTGTGATTAACACTATGAGGCCACCCCTGGTCTGTCAGCTGTCTGTGTTTATGAACTCTGCAGTGTATTTCACTGTGACTAACACTGTGAGGTCTCCCCTGGTCTGTCAGCTCCCTTTGTTTATAAACTCTGCAGTATATCTCGCTGTGACTAACACTGTGAGGCCTCTCCAGGTCTGTCAGCTCTCTGTGTGTATAAACTCTGCAGTATATTTCATTGTGACGAACACTGTGAGTCCTCTCCTGGTCTGTCAGCTCTCTGTGTTTATAAACTCGACAGTGTATTTCACTGTGACTAACACTGTGAGGCTTCTCCTGGTCTGTCAGCTCTGTGTTTATAAACTCTTCAGTGTATTTTACTGTGACGAACACTGTGAGGCTTATTGAACATAGAACCTATGTGAGGCCGATAACAGTACAGGCCATTCGGCCCTCGATGTTGTGCCGAACCTATTAACCTACTCTAAGATCAAACTAACTACCTACCCTTCATTCTATATTCATCCATGTACTTATCCAAGAGTCGCTTAAATGCCACTAATGTATCTGCTTCTACTACCACCGCTGGCAGCGCACTCCACGCACCCACCACTCTCTGTGCAAAGAACCTACCTATGACATCTCCCCGAAACCTTCCTCCAGTCACCTTAAAATTATGCCCCCTGGTGATAGCCCTTTCCGCCATGGGAAAAAGTCTCTGGCTATCCACTCTATCTATGCCTCTCATCATCTTATACCCCTCTATCAAGGCACCTCTCATCCTTCTTCGCTCCAATGAGAAAAGCCCAAGCTCCCTCAATCTTTCTTCGTAGGACATGCCCTCCAGTCCAGGCAGCATTCTGGTAAATCTCCTCTGCACCCTCTCTAAGGCTTCCACATCCTTCTGAATGAGGAGACCAGAACTGAACACAATCTTCCAAGTGTGGTCTAAAAGGGGTTTATAAAGCTGCAGCATAACCTCGCGTCTCTTAAACTCAATCCCCCTGTTAATGAAAGCCAACACACCATACGCCTTCTTAACAATCCTATCAACTTGGGTGGCAACCTTGAGCGATCTATGGACATGGACCCCAAGATCCCTCTGTTCCTCAACACTACCAAGAATCCTGTCTTTAAGCCTGTATTCCACATTCAAATTCGACCTTCCAAAATGAATCACTGCACACTTTTCCTGGTTGAACTCCATCCTCCACTTCTCAGCCCAGCTCTGCATCCTGTCAATGTCTCGTTGCAACCCACAACAGCCTTCCACACCATCCACAACTCCAGCAACCTTCGTGTCATCGGTAAACTTGCTCACCCAGCCTTCCACTTCCTCGTCCAAGTCATTTATAAAAATCACAAAGAGCAGAAGTCCCAGAACAGATCCTTGTGGAACACCACTGGTCACCGAGCTCCAGGCTGAATACTTTCCATCCACTACCACCCTCTGTCTTCTATGGCCCAGCCAATTCTGGATCCAGACAGGCAACTTTCCCTGAATCCCATGCCTCCTTACTTTCTGAAGGAGCCTACCATGGGAACCTTATCAAACGCCTTGCTAAAATCCATATGCACCACATCCACTGCTCTTCCTTCTTCAATGTGTTTTGTCACATCTTCAAAGAATTCAATAAGGCTTGTGAGGCATGACCGGTCCCTCATAATGCCATGCTGACTGTCTCTAATCAAGCCATGCTTTTCCAAATAATCATAAGTCCTGTCTCTCAGAAACCTCTCCAATAATTTGCCCACTACCGACATAAGACTGACTGGTCTGTAATTCTCAGGGTTATCCCTATTCCCTTTCTTGAACAAGGGAAAAACATTTGCCACCCTCCAATCATCCTGTACTACTCCAGTGGACAGTGGGAAGCAAAGATCGTCGCCAAAGGCGACAGGTTGGGTATATCGCGTCTGGCCCCGGGGACGTATCTGTTCTCATATCATTCAAAATTTCCAGCACATCCTGCCTCTTAACCTCAACCTGTTCGAGCATATCAGCCTGTTCCACGCTGCCCTCACAAATGACCAGGTCCCTCTCACTAGTGAATACTGAACCAAAGTGTTCATTTCGGACTTCCCCTACCTCCTCCGACTCCAGTCAGAAGTTCGCTCCACTATCCCTGATCGGCCCGACCCTAACTCTGACCATCCTCTTGTTCCTCACACAAGTGTAGAACGCCTTGGGACTGTCCTTCATCCTCCTCGTCAAGACTTTTTCTTGTCCACTTCGAGCTCTCCGAAGTCCATTCTTCATTTCTTTCCTGGCTACCCTGTAACCCTCCAGAACCCTGTCTGATTCTTGCTTCCTCAACCTTAAGTAAGCTTCCTTCTTCCTCTTGACTAGCTGTTCCACATCTCGTCATCCAAGGTTCCTTCACCCTACCATCCGTTCCCGGCCTCATCGGGACAAGCCTATCCAGCAGTCGCAGCAAGTGCTCCCTAAACAACCTTCACATTTCTGTCGTGCATTTCCCTGAGAACATCTGTTCCCAATTTATGCTCCCCAGTTCCTGCCTAATAGCATTGTAATTCCCCCTCCCCCAATTAAATATTTTCCCTTCCCGTCTGCTCCTGTTCCTCTCCATGACCACAGTAAAGGTCAGGGAGTTGTGATCACTATAACCGAAATGATCTCCCACCGAGAGATCTACCACCTGGCCTGGTTCGTTGCCAAGCACCAAGTCCAACGTAGTCTCCCCTCGAGTCGGCCGATCTACATATTGAGTCAGGAAAACTTCCTGGACACACCTGACAAAAACTCCATGGAAACTATTTGCACTAAGGAGGTTCCTACTAATATTAGGGAAGTTGAAGTCACCCATGACAACAACCCTGTTACTTCTGCACTTTTCCAAAATCTGCCTCCCAATCTGTTCCTCCGTGACTCTGTTGCTATTGGGGGGTCTATAGAAAACTCCCAATAAAGTCACTGCTCCTTTCCTGTTTCTGACTTTCACCCAGACTGACTCAGTAGACAATCCGTCCTCGACGACCTCCCATTCTGCAGCTGTGATATTATCCCTGATTAGCAATGCCACTCCTCCACCTCTTTTCCCTCCCTCCCTATTCCTTTTGCAACATCCAAACCCCGGAACATCCAACATCCATTCCTGCCCCTGTTATATCCACTTCTCCGTTATGGCCACAACACCGTAGCTCCAAGTACTGATCCATGCTCTAAGTTCATCACCCTTATTCCTGACACTTCTTGCGTTCCAATAGACACACTTCAACACATCATACCGGCTGCAAATTTGTCGTGTCGATTGTCTAACCTTCCTCACAGACTCTCTGCACTCGGTATCTGCCTGTTCAACAGCTACCCCATCCCCTGATACGTAGGTCCGGTTCCCGTCCCCCTGCCAAACTAGTTTAAATCCTACCGAAGAGCTCTAGCAAACCTCCCGCCCAGGATATTGGTGCCCCTCCAGCTCAGATGCAACCCGTCCGTCTTGTACAGGTCCCACCTTCCCCAGAAGGTATCCCCATGATCCACATATCAGAAGCCCTCCCTCCTACACCAGTTCTGCAGCCACGTGTTCAGCTGCACTCGCTCCCTGTTTCTATCCTCGCTGGCACGTGGCACCGGTATCAATCCTGAGATTGCTACTCTGCTCGTCCTGCCTTTTAGCTTCCAATCTAACTCCCAATAATTGTTTTTCAGGTCCTCATCTCTTTTCGTAGCTATGTATTTGGTACCGATGTGTACCACAACCTCTGGCTGCTCTCCCACCCCTTTCAGAATCCTGTCGACTCGATTCGAGACATCCCTGACCCTGGCACCCGGAAGGCAACATCCCATCCGGCAGTCTCGGTCGCGACCACAGAATCTCCTGTCTGTTTCTCTTACCATTGGATCTCCTGTCACTATCGCTCTCCTATTCTCCCCCCATCCCTTCTGAACCACTGAGCCAGGCTCAGTGCCAGAGGCCTGGCCTCTGTGGCTTTCCCCTGGTAGGTCGTTCCCCCCGACCGTATCCAAAACGGTATACTTATTATTGAGGGGAATGGCCACAGGCGATCCCTGCACTGTGCGCCTATTCCCTTTCCCTCCCCTGACGGTCACCCAGCTACCTTTATCCTGTAACTTAGGTGTCACTATTTCCCTATAACTGCTCTCTATCACCCCCTCAGCCTCCTGAATGATCCAAAGTTCATCCAGGTCCAGCTCCAGTTCCTGAACGCAGTCTGCGAGGAGCTGGAGTTGGGTGCACTTCTCACCGGTGAAGTCAGCAGGGACACAAGTGGTGACCCTTACCTCCCACATCCTGCCAGAGGAGCATGCAACTGCCCTAGCTTCCATCCCCTCTGCACTCAATTCCTATGGGAGTTTGGCAGTCTTTCTGCAAATTATGATCAATTCTCATTCGACTATCGGATCTATCTTACACTGAAGATCATTGAACACATTTAGTATCCCATCCTTGCTATTATCGGTGTCCCTGGTAAGTCTCTCTATCCAGCTATTAATGTTTTCAACCAAGTTTAACAACATTACTGTTCTTGTAATTTACTATGCCCTCTTTTTTTTTTATCCCTGGCAAAACTCTATCTCCAGCTATGAGCTCTGTAAACCATTGCTGCTTGTATTAGAGTTCATGTAATTTACTCTACCAACTTTTCTGCTGTTGCTGCCCCAGTTAAGTCCCTATTTCTCGCTATGTGATCTATAAATCCTGTTTCACTGAAATAGTCTTCTTGCAATTTTAATTTTGGGAAGAGTGCTGCTTGTGTCACCGGTCTCCATAAGAAATTCTGTCCCCTATCCATGAACCACGTACCCCTCACTGGCTAATGTCTGAGGTTGAACCAGTTTGCATCCTCTGCGTTCTAGTTAACCCTGAGCTGAGTTCTTACTCCTTTTTCATCCATCACCAAACCTGCCTACTGCCAGCTCTGTAATATCACCCGTCAGCCTCAGCTCATCTGCGACATAAACCCTCATCTGTGCCTTTGTTAACATAGGAAGATAGAAAATAGGAGCAGGAGTCAGCCATTCGGCCTCTCGAGCCTGCTCCACCATTCATTATGATCATGGCTGATCATCCAATTCAAGAACTTTTCCTGCTTTCCCCATATCCTTTGATCTATTTCACCCCAAGAGGTATATCTAACTCCTTCTTGAAAACATACAATGTTTTGACCTCAACTGCTTTCTGTGGTAGCGAATTCCATAGGCTCATCATTCTCTGGGTGAAGAAATTGCTCCTCATCTCAGTCCTGAATGGTGTAACCCGTATCCTTGGACTATGACTCCTGGTTCTGGACTCCTTCACCATCGGAGACATCCGTCCTGCTTCTGCCCTGTCAAGTCCAGTTAGAATTTTATAGCTCCCCTCATTCTTCTGAACTCCAGCGAATATAATCCTAACCGACTCAACATCTCCTCATATGTCAGTCCCGCCATCTCAGCAATCAGTCTGGTAAACCTTCGCTGCAGTCCCTCTATAGCAATATCATCCTTCCTCAGATAAGGAGACCAAAACTGCACAGAATATTCCCTCTGTATCTGTGTTGGCCACTATTTTCAGCTCGACAGTGTCACTGGGCCCAACGTCATTGAAGCTTGGATCCAAAAATTGTTTGAGCTGAGCTGCCGGTCACTTCCAGTGCTCCATGCTGAAGAGGGCTCTCGTCCTGGTTCACCAAGTATGTGATGGTAGTGTGCAGAGCGATCTGAACTGACATCAGTCAGCCATTCCGGCATCTTTGATATACGTCTTTGAAACTGAGTGATGAGGGAGTGGTACATTGAGCAGTGTGGTGTTGGGTGTAGGAGATGACATGTGGAGATGAATTCACTGACATTGACCACCCGTGTCAGCTCATTATACTTCTTCTGGCACTGCTGCCAGATCCACGTGGACAGACGTCTTGCATTGACCTCCCTGGCCACCTGCTCCCGTTCCCTTTGTAGGACGTTCCTTGAGGGTCTCCACCCCATCCCAAAGAAACATGGCCTCTCTCCTCCTGTCAACCTCCATGACTAAGGCCTCTAGCACCATATCCGTGAACTGCAGAGCCCGTTCTCTGTCCTTGTATTCTATTTACCTTGTCTCCAATTGCAGCATTCACAGTCAGTAGCAGGCTTCTTTGGTTCAGTGCAGCTTCCCTTTAAGAGGGACAGACTGCCTTTAAAAGCTGAATGCTGACTGAAAGTTGAACCAGCCTCACACACAGTTCGGCCCTGTTAAGCGTGCAGACAGACAGAAGCGCGGGTCACCCTGGGCAGCGCGTAGAATTCATGGAAATGAGGAGGCAGCAGGAAGCTTGTGTGCCACCTGCTTCAACAGGAATGGGCATAGGCAGATCATGAATCGCAATCCCTACCCCTGAAAACTGGTACAAACTTCTCTTTCGCTCTTGTCTCTATTTTCCTTCTTCTCTTTCACCCTTTCTCCCTCTCTCTCTGTGTCTCTAGTTCATATAATCAGAGATTGATGCAGCACAGAAGGAGGCTATTCGGTCCATTGTGTCAGTGCTGTCTCTTTGAAAGAGCTATTTAATTGTTCCACTTCCCTCCTCTTTCCCCAGACTCCTGTTTATTTTTCCTATTTAAGTATTTGTTAAATTCCCTTTTGAAAGATAATATTGTATCTGCTTCCACCATGTTTTCAGGCTGTAAATTCCAGATTCCAAGCACAGAACGGTAGGACCAAAGATCCTTGGAAAGGTTGCGGCAGAGAAGGAAGCCAATCAGCCCATCGTGTCTGTGCTGGCTGAAAAACTCTAGCCGCCCAATCTGATCCCACGTTCCAGCCGCTGGTCTATAGCCTTGCAACTTACAGCACTTCAGGTACATGTCCAGGTGCCTCTTAAAATAATTGAGGGTTTCTGCCTCCACCACTGTTCCTGGCAGTGAATTCCAGACATCCACCATCCTCTGGATGAAAAGGCTTTTCCTCATTTCCCCTCTAATCCACCTCCCAATCACCTTAAAGCTGCGCCCATTGGTAATTGGCCACTCGGCTATGGGAAACAGGTTCTTCCTGTCTACTCTATCTGGGCCCCTCATAATTTTGTGAATCTCAATTAAGTCACCCCTCTACCTCCTCTGTTCTGCAGAAAGCAATCTTAGCCTATGCAATCTTTCATCATGGGTGCAATTTTACATCACTGGCATCATTCTTGTAAATCTTCTCTGTACTCTCTCCACAGCAATTATGTCCTTTCTGCAATGTGGTGACCAGAACTGTACACAATACTCCAGCTGTGGCCTAACCAGTGTTTTATACAATTCCAGCATTGCATCCCTGCTTTTGTATTCTATGCCTCGGCCAGTAAAGGAAAGCATTCCATATGCCTTCTTCACCACTCTTTTTACCTGTCCTGACACCTTCCCGGACCTGTGGACATACACTCCAAGGTCTCTCACTTCTTCTACCCCTCTCAATATCCTCCTGTGTATTCCTTTGCTTTATTTGCTCTCCCCAAATGCATGACCTGACAGTTCTCCAGATTGACTTCCTTTTGCCACTTTTACGCCCACTCAACCAAACCATTGATATCATTCTAGAGTCTACAGCGATCCTCTACATTATTAACTCCATGACCAATTTTTGTGTCATCAGCAAATTTTCCAATCATGCCTCCCACATTTAAGTCCAAAACATTAATATGTCTCACAAATTGCTAGGGACCCAACACTGAGACCTGTGAAATGCCACAGGAGACCACTTTCCATTCACAAAAACATCTGTCCACCATCAACCTTTGTTTCCTGACATTGAGCCAATTTTGGATCCAACTTGACACATTCCCCTGTATCTCATGAGCTTTTACTTTTCTGACCAGTCTCTCATGTGGGTCCTTGTCAAATGCTTTACTAAAATCCATGTAGACCACGTCCATTATCAATCGTTCTTGCTACTTCCTCAAAAAACTCAATTAAATTTGTTAGACAAGACCCACCCTAAACAAATCTATGCTGACTATCCCTGATTAATGTTTGCCTTTCTAAGTGATAATTTATCGTAGCTCTCAAAATTGGTTCTAATTATTTGCCCACTGAGGTCAGACTAAAGGCCTGCTCGGGTCTGGAAATAAAACCCGACAGAACCACATCGGACTCGAGCCCAAGCCTGGACCGAGCCTGACCCGACCATAGTGCACTCACTGCACTTAGCACTTTTAGATGGAATGGAAGGAAGCTGCAGCATAAGCGCGGTGACATCATCGAGCCACTCACTTTCTCACTGAGCAGACTCAGAGTCTGTGGAGTTCGGATGCACGTTTCCCTCCTTGACGTCCCGGAATCCCAGCTCAGGCAGTGTTTTCAAATTCTGATTCTTACTTACTCAACTTCCCTTTTCCTACCAGCTGAGCAAAAGGTAGTACTGTGTGTGTCCGACCCGGACCCAGCCGACCCAACCCAAGCCCAAAAGCCGGATCCGGAAGAGCGTACCGACCCGACCTGAACCCGGCATAGATCGTCGGGTCTTGTCCGGCTTGGGTCGGGTAGCAGGCCTTGAGCTAAGACTGACCAGCCTATAATTACTGGGCCTATCCTTCGCACCATTTTTAAACATTTGTACTATGTTCACGCAGGTCCAATCGTCCAGTACCTCGCCTGTATCGAGGGAGAATCGGAAGATGATCCTCAGAGCATCTGCTATTTCCTCCCTGGCTTCGTTTAACATCCTGGGCTACGATACATCCGGCCCTGGCGATTTGTCCACCTTCAGGAATTTCAGACCCTCTCGTACTTCCTCTCTCATTATGCTTATCGTATGCAATATTTCACATTCCTCCTCTTTAACGACAATTTCAGCATCATCCCTCTCCTTTGTGAAGACAGAGACATACTACTCATTAAGGACCCTGCCCACATCTTCTGTGTCCATGCATAAACTACCTTGTATATCTCTGATAGGCCCCACCCTTTCCTTAGTTATCCTCCTGCTCTTAATGTGCTGATAAATGATCTTTGGGTTTTCCTTGATTTTACTGCCAATAGTTTTTTACATGTCCTCTCTTTGCTTTCCAAATTTCCTTTTGTACTTCACCCTTGCGCTTTCTAAAAAGTATCATTTATCACTGTCATAAGCTTTCCTTTTTCTGATTTATCTTACCCTGTATGTTTCTCGATAACTGGGGGCTCTAGATTTGGCAACTCGCTTTGCAAGAAAACTCTATTCATTTTGCCTCTGGTTCTTTGCCAACTACCTTAAAACTGCATCTTTTTGATAAGGCTGTGAGCACAGTCCTGGCAAATACAGACCAGTTAGTTTAACATCAGGGGTGGGTAATGTTTTACAAACAATAATTAGAGAAGAAATCAACAGAAACTTGGAGAGGTTTGAGTTAATGCAGAATAGCAAGCACGTGTTTGTAAGAACATAGGAGCAGGAGTAGGCCATTCAACCAATCGACCCCGCTCCGTCATTCAATTAGATCATGGCTGATCATCTACCTCGACGCCACTTTCCTGTGCTATCCCTGTTTCCCTTGATGTAATTTGTCTCCCGAAATCTACTGATTTGTGTCTTGAACATGCTCAGTGTTGATCTTCCACACCCTCTGTGGTAGCGAATTGCAAAAATTTACCACCCACTGAGTGAAGATATTCTTCTTCATCTCAGTCTGAAATTGCATGCCCCTTATGCTGGGATTATTAGTTTTTTTAGTTTAGAGATACAGCACTGAAACAGGCCCTTCGGCCCACCGAGTCTGTGATGAATGAATGCTTTTCGGACTGGAGAAAGGTTTGTCGTGGAATTAAAACAAAATACTGCAGATGCTGGAAATCAGAAATAAAAACAGAGAGTACTGGAATACTCAGTAGGTCAGGCTACATCTGCGGAGAGAGAAGCAGAGTTAATAAGATCAGTGAGTGCCGGAAATACTCAGCAGGTCGGGCAGCATCTGTGGAGAGAGAAACAGACTTAATGTTTCATGTCTGTGACCTTTCATCAGAAATTGCAAAGGGCAGAAATGTAATGGGTTCGAAGCAATTAAGATGGGGGTAGTGGGGGAAACATAAGGACAGAAAGTTGGGAATGGGAGCAGGGGTGTTGAAATGACAAGAGAGCAGAAGATCGGTGTCATGCTTTTGTACTGAGTGGAAGTGTTACACAAAGCGGTTACCGAATCTGCGTTTCACCTGCTGCGGTGTTCCAGTGAACATCAATGCCAGCTCGAGCAACATCAGCTCATTGTACGATTAGGCACTCCACAGACTTCCAGACTGAACATTGAGTGCAATAATTTCGGAGCATCATCGGCTCTTTTAATTAGTATTTTGTTTTATTTTGTTTATCTTTTTGCGCCAAGTGCTGGACTTAAACTGGGATTTTTATGTTGGTGCTTTTGAACATAGAACATTACAGCGCAGTGCAGGCCCTTCAGCCCTCGATGTTGCGCCGACCTGTGAAAACCATCTGACCTACGCGAATCCATTTTCATCCATATGTCTATCCAATGACCACTTAAATGCCCCGAAAGTTGGCGAGTCTACGACTGTTGCAGGCAGGGCGTTCCACGCCCCTACCAATCTCTGCGTAAAGAAACTACCTCTGACATCTGTCCTATATCTATCACCCCTCAACTTAAAGCTATGTCCCCTCGTGTTTGCCATCACCATCCGAGGGAAAAGGCTCTCACGATCCACCCTGTCCAAACCTCTGGTTATCTTACATGTCTCTATTAAGTCACCTCTTCTCCTCCTTCTCTCTAACGAAAACAATCTCAAGTCCCTCAGCCTTTCCTCGGAAGACATTCCCTCTGGACCAGGCAACATCCCAGTAAATCTCCTCTGCACCTTTTCCAAAGCTTCCACATCTTTCCAATAATGCAGTGACCAGAACTGCACGCAATACTCCAGGTGCGGCCGCACCAGAGTTCTGTACAGCTGTAGCATGACCTCGTGGCTCCGAAACTCGATCCCCCTACTAATAAAAGCTAACACACCATAGGCCTTCTTAACAGCTCTATTAACCTGGGTGGCAACTTTCAGGGATTTATGTACCTGGACACCAAGATCTCTCTGCTCATCTACACTACCAAGAATCTTCCCATTAGCCCAGTATTCTGCAATCCTGTTACTCCTTCCGAAGTGAATCACCTCACACTTTTCTGCATTAAACTCCATTTGCCATCTCTCAGCCCAGCTCTGCAGCCTATCTATGTCCCTTTGTAACCTACAATATCCTTCGGCACTATCCACAACTCCACCGACCTTCGTGTCATCCGCAAATTTACTAACCCACCCTTCTGCACCCTCATCCAGGTCATTTATAAAAATGACAAACAGCAGTGGCCCCAAAACAGATCCTTGCGGTACACCACTAGAAACTAAACTCCAGGATGAACATTTGCCATCAACCACCACCCTCTGTCTTCTTTCAGCTAGCCAATTTCTGATCCAAAGCACTAATTCACCTTCAATCCCATACTTCTGTATTTTCTGCAATAGCCTACCGTGGGGAACCTTATCAAACGCCTTACTGAAATCCATATAGACCACATCCACGGCTTTACCCTCATCCACCTGTTTGGTCACCTTGTCAAAAAACTCAATACGGTTTGTGAGGCACGACCTACCCTTCACAAAACCGTGCTGACTATCTCTAAGGAACTTATTCTTTTCAAGATGATTTTAAATCCTATCTCTTATAACCTTTTCCAACATTTTACCCACAACCGAAGTAAGGCTCACAGGTCTATAATTACCAGGGTTGTCTCTACTCCCCTTCTTGAGCAAGGGGACAACATCTGCTATCCACCAGTCTTTCGGCACTTTTCCTGTCGAGTATGACGACATAAAGATCAAGGACAAAGGCTCTGCAATCTCCTCCCTGGCTTCCCAGAGAATCCTCGGATAAATCCCATCTGGCTATTTTGACTCGGACTGTTCATTATTCTGTCATTTAATACCCTCTCTGCGCTAACGCTTTGTCTTTTACCACACCATTTTGATACTCTCTTTGACTTTTTCAACTGAACACCTTGTCAGTTAATCGCTCCGACCCTTTGTTCTATCAACACCTTCCCTTTTGTTCTCTTCCACCTCCACACACACCCACCCCCACCCCTCCACACCCGCTTTATTTGCCTAAAACCTATTACATTTCTAACCTTTGCCATTACTTATGAAAGGTCACTGACCTGAGACGTTATGTCTGTTTCTCTCTCTCCACAGATGCTACCAGACCTGTCGAGTATTTCCAGCATTTCTTGCTTTTATTTAAGGTTTGTAGTGGTGTTCCCCAGGTATCAGGACCTTTAATTTCCTGATATATATTAATGAACTAATCCTTGGTGCACAGGGCACAATTTCAAAGTTTGTGGATTATACAAAACTTGGAAGCATTGTGAACTGTGGTGAGAATTGTGCAGAACTTCAAAAGGACATAGACAAATTGGTGGAATGGGCAGACAGGTGGCAGATGAAGTTCAATGTGGAAACACGTGCAGTGATTCATTTTGGCAGGAAGAACATGGAGAGACAACATAGAATAAAGGTTACAATTCTAAAGGGGTGCAGGAGCAGAGAGACCTGGCAGGCACAGTAGGGCAGTGATTAGTACTGCAGCCTCACAGCTCCAGTGACACAGGTTCGATTCTCGGTACTGCCTGTGCAGAGTTTGCAAGTCCTCCCTGCGACCGAGAGGGATTTCGCCGGGAGCTCCGGTTTCCTCCCATAGCCAAAGACCTGCAGGTTGATAGGTAAATTGGCCACTATAAATTGCCCCTAGTGTAGTTAGGCGGTAGGAAATAAGGGATTATTGCAGGGTTAGTATAAATGGGTGGTTGTTGGTTGGCACAGACTTGGTGGGCTGAAGGGCCTGTTTCAGTGCTGTATCTCTAAAATAAAATGTGCATATGTCATTGAAGTTGGCAGGGCAGATTAATAAAACATGCAGTAGCCTGGGCTTTATTAACAGTGGCAAAGAATACAAGAGCAAGGAAGTTATTATGAAATTGAATAAGGTGCTAGTTCAGCGTCAGCTGCAATATTACGTCTCGTTCTGGACAGCACACTTTGGGTAACGTGAAGACATTGGAGAATGTACAAAAACATTCACAAGAATGGTTCCAGGTATGAAGAATATCAGTGATGAAGATAGGCTGGAAAAGTTGGAACATTTTCCTTAGAGAAGAGAAGGCTGGGAGGAGATTTGAAAAATTGTTCAAAATTATGAAGTGTCTGGACAGAGTGGATAAGAAAAAACCGGTTCCCACTCTTGAAAGGATTGAAAACGAGAGGGCAAAGAATTAAAGTAATTGGTAAAAGAAACAGAAGTGTCATGAGGAAAATGTTTTCACACAGCGAGTGGTTAAGGTCTGGAATGCACAGCCTGAGAGTGTGGTGGAGGCAGATTCAATCGAGGCATTCAGGAGGAAATTGGATGGCTATCTGAAAAGGAAGATAGTACAGAATCACAGGGACAAGGCAGGGGAGTGGCTCCAGATAAATTGCTCTTTTGGAGAGCCAGTGCAGACACGATGGACTGAATGACCGCCTTCTGTGCTCTAACAATTCTGTGATTCTGTGACATTTGACCACAAAATGAGGTTCCAACCTTATATTCATGCCATCACGATGATCACCTATTTCCACCTTAATAAGATCGCCCAACTTCACCCCTGTCTCAACTCATCTGCTGCTGAAGCTCTCACTCATTGTTTCATTACCTGTAGACTAGACTATTCCAACTCATTCTCCCCCATTATACTGTCTGTAAACTTGTAGTCATCTAAAACTATTCTTCCTGTGTCTTATCTCGCAATAGGTCCCATTCCCCGATCACTGACCTACAGCTTGCAGTAAAGCAATGTTTTGATTTTAAAATTCTCAACAAATGTTTTCAAATCTCTCCATGGTCTCGCCCCTCCCTATCTCTGTATTCTCCGCCAGCCCCACAACCCTCCGAGATATCTCTGCTCCTCTAATTCTGACATATTGTGCATCACTGAATTTTATTTACTCCACCACTGGTGGCCACACCTTCAGTTGCCTCGGTCCCGAGCTCTGGAATATCCTCCCTGCACAGCTACATCTCCCCATCTCGCTTTTATCCTTTAAGATACTCCTTTAAAACCTGCCTCATTGACCAAGCATTTGGTTACCTAACCTAATATCTCGCTTTGTCGTTCGGTGTTCTACTTTGTTTTCTAATGCTGCTGTGAAGTACCTTGGGATAATTCTTTGTTGACGTTTACCAGACATGATTTGTCATTAGCATATCGTCCTGCTTGAAATTTATTGTGCGATGCTTTTCCAAACAACAAATATTTCTGACCTGGGTTGTGAAATTTCCCCACCACTGACGTCAGATTTACTGGACAGTACAGGATTTGCACAACTTCTCCTTTTCGTGAACAAGGTGTAAAATTTACAACCTTCCAGTCCTCTATCATCACTCCCATATCAAAGGAGGATTGGAATATACTGTCTAGTGCATCTTAGACTTGCATAATTCCTTCTCTCTCCAATGCTCATGCATCCCATCCAGATTGGGTACATGTTCTAGGTTGTCGTACAAAAAGTGTTGGATTGAAAGAGGTTAACTGAACCTGTTTGTTCAATGACTGTAATTAATGTCAGTCTCCTTGGGCCCTAATTGTGTCACTGGAGGGTTTCCATCTTCTATTAATAAGAGCGTGCTTTCAATGTGTTATTCCATCGTGTCAGTGGGAGCATCAGCCCTGACATTACAGGGTTCAACGGCTTTGGGGAGAGAGAGAAAAGATAGAGCCGAATCAGGGAGCAATAGATTGGAATGTTACAACAATGGGTCAGAACCTGAGAGCAATAGATTGGAATGTTACAACAATGGGTCAGAATCTGAGAACAATAGATTGGAATGTTACAACAATGGGTCAGAATCTGAGAACAATAGATTGGAATGTTGCAACAATGGGCAGGAGTTTCATCTGGGAGTTGAACTTTCTTTCTGCAAATTATGATCTGTTCCCATTAGACTATCGGCTCCATCTCGCACTGAGGATTGTTCAATACATTTACTACCCCATCCTGGCTATTATTGGCGTCCCTGGTAAGTTTCTGTATCAAGCTATTAATTCTATACACCTTGTTTAACTGCGTTACCATTCTTGTCATTTCCTCTGCCCTCCTTGCTGCTGTTGTTATTCCTGGAAAATCTCGGTCTTCAGATATTAGCTCGATAAACCATTGCTATGTGTATTAGAGTGCTTGTAATTTACTCTCCCATCTTTGCTGCTGTTTCTGTCCCTGGTAAGTCTCAATTTCACGCGATGAGATCTGTAAAATATGTTTCACTGAAATAATGCTCTTGCTATTTAAATTTTTGTAAGAGTGGAGTTGTTGTCATTGGTCTTCAGAAGAAATTCCATCCACGATCCATGAACCACGTCTTCCTCACTGCCAAATATCTGAGACTGAACCAGACAGTTTGCAACCTCTGCATTATATTTAAACCTGAGCTGAGTTCATCTCCAAATGCTCTTCATCACCAACCCTGCCTACCTTCACTCTGCAATGTTACCCGTCTCCAACTCTGCCTCAGCCCATCTGCTGCACAAGCCTCATCTGTGTCTTTGTTAAGACCACACTTGACTATTCCAGTTCTATCCTGGTCACCCTCCCAGTTATAAACCTGCATAAACCACAGTCCTTCCAGAAATCTGCTGCCCGTATCCGAACTCACACCAAATCCTGATCACCGATCACCCCTGTGCTCACTGATCTACATTGACTCCCGGTCTGGCAGCACCTTAATTTTAATATTCTCATTCTTGTGGTTGAACTCCGTCTATGGTTCTCACCCCTCCAATTAGTCCCATTCCCCTGCACATTCCCATATTCCAGCAAATATTTTGATTGAAGGTATTTTCTTCAATTCCCTTTTAAAAGAAACTGTTTGAAAAGGCACTGTTTGAAAATTAGGGATTGGCCTTTTCGGACAGAGGTGAGGAGATTTTTATTTTTCTCTCAGAGTGTTGTGTAATTTTGGAACTGCCTGATGAGAAGTTGGTGGAGGGGGGTCATTGTATATTTTTAAGGCGGGGATAGATAGATTCTTGTTAGGCAAGAAAATCCAAGTTTATCGCGGGCAGGTGGGGATGTGGAATTCGAAACACAAACAGTTCAGCCATGACCTTATTAAATGGTGGAGCAGGCTTAACGGGCTGAATGGCCTACTTCTGCTCCTTATTCATATGGTCGTATTGCCTTTCCCTCTGTATCTACTCATGGCAATGATTGTCAGCTCTACAGCCCCACTGGGCCCAACAACATGGAGGCTTGGATCCATCAAATGGTCCGAGCTGAGCTTCCGGTCACTTGAAGTGTTCCATGATGGACAGGGCTCCAGCCCCGGTTCACCAAGCATGTGCTGATGGTGTCAGGAGGGGTATGAATATAATGTCTATCCGCCATTCTGGCTGCTTTGACACACATCTTAGAAACTTGGTCTGTGCATGTCCACTGACCGCCTGTGTTAGTCACTCTCAGCTGGACATACATTCAGCAGCACTCTTTTGATATTTAAAAGGTCCAGGCATCCAACTTGCAGGTGAGGGGCTTTTGACTCACATCCTGCTATTGTAAATTTATTCGAGGCGCTGTGGATGGTTTTCTGGAAGTTGTGTTGTGAGCTGCTGCAGACATTCAGGGAGGACAGAGGATTTGGTGACCCAAGTCTGGACGAGGTATGGGGACTGTAGTTACAGTGTCTGTGGGTCTGTAACATGACTAACAAATGGAGCAGAGGCTTCAGAGACTGGAAGCTCTGTAAGGAGGGAGGAGGAGGGGGCTCTGCCCGACCCACCCAGGGATTTACAAGAGCAATTTTCCTACCTACACCTAATCCAGGAGCAGTGTGTGAGGTGACTCTGATTCAATAAGGAGATGGTAAAAGAGCTGTGTCACCTCCTGTAACACGACCTGGGGCCTCATACCAGGGTGAGGACGGAGCTTTCAGTGGCTCTTTAAGTCATAATTTCATTGAACGTCTATGTATCTGGATCTTTCCAGGCAGGAGCAGGCGACATATCCAACATAGAGTAACAGAGAGTGATAGAATGATTTACAGCACAGAAGGAGGCCATTTATCCCATCAAGTCTTTGCTGGCTCTTCATGGAGCAATACAGTCAGTCCCACTTCCCCACTCAATCTCTGCAGCAAATCCATTTCCCTCAAGTGCCCATCAGCTTTCTTTTGAAATCACTGATTGTCTCAGCTTCCACCACACTTGAGGGCAGTGAGTTGAAGATCATTAACACCCACAGCATTAAAAAAGTTCTTCCTCATATTCCACCTGCATCTCTTATCCAAAACATTCAATCTGATTCCCCTCGTCCTTCGTCCATCAGTTAATGGGAACAGTTTTTCATTGTCCAAATTATCTAATCTTGTAACATATCCTTGTAACTAAAATCCTCCATCCCTAGAACCATTCTGTTAAATCTCCTCTGCACCATTTCAAGGACCTTCACAATCTTTCTGAAGTGTGGTGGCCAGAATTGGACACAACTTTCAGCTGAGACATAACCAGAGATTTTTAAACGCTCGTCATAACTTCTCTGCTTTTGTACTCAATATCTCTATTTATGAAATCCAAAATTATATTTATTTGACTAACCACTGTCTCAATATGTCCTGTCACCTTTAAAGATGGATACACATGCACCCACAGGTCTGAATATTCCTGTGCACTTTAGAACTGTGTTATTAAATCGATATTACTTTCCATCCTTTCTTTCAAAATGCATCACCTCACCCTTGTCTCACACTTCCATCTGCCATTTGTCTGCCCATTCTACTCACTATCTATGTCCAGTCGCAGATGGTTCTGAACATCCTCACTGTTTGCCACACCTCCATGTTCGTTATCAGGGACAGATTTTGAAATTCTACTCTGTATTCCAAGATTCAAGTAATTTATACACATCAAAATAAAACAGTGCCCCGAGCACTGACCCTGGGGGAACACCCACTGTCTAACATCCTCCAGTCTGAAAAACAGCCATTTACTATGATACACTGTCATGGCATAAGCCATTATTTTTTTATCCGATTGGTCACTGACCCTCCCATTCCATGACACTCAATGTTGGGTAATTAACATTTTATGCGATACTTGATCAAACACATTGTTCAAACCAATATAGACAGCATCCATCACATTCCCTTGATCAACCTTCTCTGTTACATCATCAAAAGATTCAATTCGATTATTCAAGCATAACCTTTCTCTTGTAAGGGGAGGGAGTAGCGTCCAGTTATTGTCACTAGATTAATACCTCAGAAGCCCAAATATTGCTCTGGGGACAGGGGTTCAAATCGCAACACGGCAGAAGGTGGAATTGAATTTAATTAATAAATCTGGAATTTAAAGCTAGTCTAATGATGGCCATGAATCGTTTGTTGCAAAAAACCCATCTGGTTCACTAATGTCCTTTTGGGAAAGAAATCTGCTGTCCTTACTGGTCTGGCCTACATGTGATGCCAGATCCACAGCAATGTAGTTGACTCTTATATGCCCTCGAAATGGCGTAGCAAGCCATTCAGTTCAAGGGCAATTAAGGATGGGCAATAAATGCTAGCCTGGCCTGCAACGGCCACATCCCATGAAAGAACAAAAGCAAAATCCATGCTGACAATCCTTAATTAAATCAAACCTCTCCAAGTGTGTTGATTTTTTCCCTGATTATTGTTTCTAAAACCTTACTTACCACTGATGTTCAACTAACTGACCAGTAGTTACAAGCCTGTGTGTTGTCCATTGATAATTCTGGGAGGTGAGGGTGACCATCTATGTCATCACTTTCTCCCTTAGCAGGGAGAAGCAGGATGAGAGATCCCTTGGCTTTGTCAGGATAGCGGGATTCCTGATGGTGTAGGTGTCTCTGCGGTGTCCCCTTTTCAACGGAGAGAGGTACAGGAACTGAAAGAACACTCACTCCATTAATATACAGTTGGTGTGTGAGCGTGCCCAATACATCATGTTGGTGAACGTCATTCTGAAGCAGTCAGCCGGTCCCAACGTCTTTGGGCCTCGGTGGAAAACCAGAATGTGGCTGCCCGGAAACAAAGAAAACTCTCCTCTAGACAGAGCTCATGTTTCTACACCCCTAACACTACCTCCCACCACCAACCAACCTCACGAAATTAACAAGTGGCTAATGTGAGCAATGGAGTCACCAGGAACATGGTGGAACAGACTATCGGTGTGATGAAGCAATGTTTCCGATGTCTGAACCGTGCGGGGGGAGCCTTCCAGAACACACTGGAGCAGGTGTCCATGTTTATGGTGTTCTGCTGCCCCCTTCATATCGTCACCATCATCAGGACACAGGCATTGGCACCAAGAATCCGGAGGCTACTTCAGGAGGAGGAGGAGGAGGCAGGGAGAATATTTTCTGGATGCCTTCCACCCGGACAGACTGTCAGAGAGTCTCTGCTGAGATTCATGTTCCCAAAGGACAACTTCCCTTTCCCACCATGGATCCCCCATTATCCACCATTACACCCATCTGAGACACCCCATCACAGCGTCCCCTTGGCCACCATCCTGCAATAAAAACCACCAAAAAAACACACACACACAGCCCAGGCCATGAGCCACATACACAGTGACTCACACATGCACTCTTTACATGTCAGTCACTGAGTCAGATGCAAGCAGACACACACAGACACACACACACACATCTACACACTCATCCTTTACAGGCCAGTCACTGAGCCAGATACAAACAGACAGACACACACACACATACTATTTACACGCCAGTCACTGAGTGAGGTGCAAGCAGGCACACACACACACACACACACATACACACACACACACAGGCACTGAGTCAGAAATACAGACGCACACAGGAAGATACAAAGCACTGATCAGCCCCGCACACACACACATACACACATGGAAACACACTCACACAGGCAAACACACAGAGCACAACACCCAGGGCCTGAGACACACACACAATGGCATATGCACACACACATACACACGCATACCTAAAAATCATACCACAGGCCCTGATCCAGATACGCGCACACACACACACACACAGCATAGAACGAGTGCCAAATACACACAGACATACACACAGACACATACACAGACACAATCGGACCAACATACACAAACACACACAGATACACACACACACACACGCACACACATATACACACAGGTCACACCCATGACCCTGAGCCAAACACACCATACACATGCACACACAGACAGACACACTGGGACACACATACAGATCACAGCCCAGGTACTGAGCCATTCACACACACACACACAAACACACACTTAGATCACATCACAGGCACAGAGTTAGACAAACACACATATACACACATGCACATACACACGCACACACACAGAGCACACAGCACAACCCAGGACCTGATATACACACGCGCACACGCACACACACTCAGATAAACACACAAACAGACACACGCACACTACACACATATACAAAGGGACACACATACACTAACTCACACAGATATACGCTCTCAAACAAAGACACAGGTCCCACCCAGGAACCTGAGCCAGGCACACGCACAGTCGGACACATACAGACAGACACACTTGAAATCACACGCAGATCACAACCCAGGCACTGAGCTAGACACATACACACACAGATCGCAACTCAGGCACTGAGCTACACACACACACACACACACACACACACACACACACACACACACACACACACACACATAGACACATGCACGCACACACACACATACTGCAATACAAGCATTCTGGCACTCACTCACACACACGCACTCTCACTAACACACACACTCTACAGTCCAAGCATTCAGACGAACACGCACTCACAGACCCACGGACGGACACACACACACACACACACACACACACACACACACACACACTACAATTCAGACCTGAGGCACATAATCTCTCTCCCTCTCTCTCTCTCTCACACACACACACACACACACGCACACACACACAAACGCACACACAAACACACACACAAACACACAGCACAACCCAGGCCCTAATACAAACCCACACACAGCCATGTGCAAAAACACACATACACGCATACACATGAAGATATAAAGCACAACGCAGGCCTGAGATTCACACACACAAACACATATTCACATGCACATATGCACACACACATACAGACTACAAACTAGGCATCCAGACACACACACACACACGTATCACACCCCAGGCAGTGAGACAGACATACAAACAAACACACACACACGAAGGCACAAAGCACAAACCAGACCTTGAGACATACATACACATTTGCACACACACCACAGCCCAGGCCCTGAAATATGCACACACACAAACTGCACAACACAATGATTGAGGCACACACAGACAGAGACACACACAGAGACACACAGCACAACCCAGGCAATGAGACAAAGCCACACACAGACTTGCACACGTCTGTGCACGCAAGCACACACACAAAAACACACACACATGCGCACATGCAAACGCACACATGCAGAGCACACATCACACCCTAGTCACTGAGCCAGACACACATAAACAGGTACGCACATGCCCGGAGATCATACTCCAGGCACTAAGCTAGACACACACGTTCACACAGAGTCCAGGACGAGTGCCTTATACACACAAACACACCCAGACACACGCACACACACAGACAGATCGCACCCAGGACCCTGAACCAGATACATCCATACTCGGGCACAAACAGACACACTCGAACACACATGCAGATCACAACCCAGGCACTGAGCCAGTCTCACATACACACACACACACACAAACGTCACACCTCAGGCACTGAGTTCGATATACACACACACACATCAACACAGATCACACCACAGGCACTGAAGCAGTCAAATTCACATGCACGCATATACACAGATACTTGCATGCACAGTCTCACACACACTGGAATACAGGCATTCAGGCACTCACGCACACTCTTGCACTCTCACTCGCGCACACACACACTCACACACACGGCCAGGCCCTGAGATATACACACACACATGCACACACACACATACCACAGCCCAGGCCCTGGGATATATACACACACACATCACAATAAAATAACACAGACGAACACATAGACGCAACACACAAACACACACACACACACACACACACACCATAGCCCAGCCCCTGAGATACACACAACCACATCACAACACAATAACGCAGGCAAACACACAGACGCAACACACACACACGCACACACACAGCACATCCCAGGCTGTTGGTTTGGAATGACTAAATGAATCGCCCGACACCTCGGTCCGATTCAACCATCAAAGAATGTATTGTTTTACACCGGTTGGGAGCAGGCCTCTGGATGGTCCAGGTACCTCTCCACCGAACAGAAGAGATTCCACAGTTTAAATAGTTACTCATCCCATATCGGCTGTATATTGTCCAATTGTTGTCCAATTATAATCACCCCTTATCTTGTGACTCTCTGATCAAGTCCTGTCGTACCGCTTATCTCTTTAGGTGATGAAATAACAGATGTAGAACTTTAAGCTTGTTTAGAACAATGAGACCCTGTATCCTTGTGTGCTCAGGGCCTCTTCTTATCTAACTACTGTCTGGCATTCTCTATGAGTATGTTTAACTGCCTTGTTGTTTACATTATTTCTAACCTAGTTTCTATTGAGACAACCAATTAATCTATTCCTTACTACAATTTACTACGTGTTACACATTACTATGGCAGGCTACAATCTGCTGTTTCAGAAAAATACCTTTGTACACATCCCTGTCATTTTGTTCATTTCAATGTTGCTTCTGCCACGGCTGGCCCTTACACAGACCCTGATACAAACACACACACAGGCGTGTGGAACACACACACACAAGCTCCACACACCACCAACACACAAACACACACACACAGACATAGACATAGACGACTATACAAAGCACCACACAGACCTGAGACACACACACACACAAACACAAACTCACATGCACATACCGGCGCACACACACACAGACTACAATCCAGACATTCACATTCGCACACACTCACACAAACAGACACACTCAAAGACACAGACACAGACACAGACACAGAAACACACACACACACGCACACACACACACACACACACACACATACACACAAACGCACCACAGCACAATACAGGTCTGAGAAACAGACACACAAACACACACACACAAACACACAGACACACGTAGACCAGTCCAGGCCATGAGACTCACACACATGCACGCACACAAACACATCCACACAAACACGCACAGACACACACAGGCAGGAAGACACAAATCACAACCCAGGCCTTGAGACACACACATACACATATACAACACACAGAACACAGCACAACCCAGACCCTGAGACACACACACGCAGACACAACACAAGCACTGAGGCACTCACACAGACCTGCAGACACACAACACAACCCATGCCCCGAGACAAACCCACAAGCTGACACACACACACACACATTCCTGTGCCCAGACATAAACACGAAGACACGTATCACAATCCAGGCCCTGAGACAATCACATATGCACATGCACACAGACACACACACAAACACACACACATACGTTGTACAATCCAGGCCATGAGACTCACACACATGCACACACACAAACACATCCACCCAAATACACATATACACACACAAAGAACACAGCACAACCCAAGCCTTGAGACACAGACACAACACAAGCATTGAGGCACCCACACAGACCCGCAGACACACAGACACAACCCATGCTCTGAGACAAACCCACAAGCTGACACAAACACACACACGCATTCATGTGCCCATACATATACACGAAGACACAAAGCACAACCTAGGTGTTGAGACACTCACATATGCCCATGCAGCCAGACACACACACAAACACACACACAAGCTTACACACACAGGCAGAAAACACAGGTACACACACACACACACATACACGCAGAAAACACAGGTATACACACACACAAAGACACACACACAAACTCACACACACACATGAACACGCACACACATGCTCTCTCTCCCTCTCTCTCCCTCTCTCTCACACACACACACACTGTCTCTCTCTCTTTCACACACAAACACACTATCTCTCTCACACAAACGCACACACACGCGCTCTTTCTCATAACCACACACACACTCTCTCAGGCATATGCGTGCAGACACTCACTCTCATTCACACACACTGTCTCTCTTACACACACACACACACACACACACACTCTCTGAAACATACACACATACACACACACACACTCTCTCAAGCAAACACACATACATACTCTCTCTCTCTCACACACACAGTCACAAACACGCTCTCCATCATTCACACACACACTCTCTCCCAGACACACAAACTCTCCCTCAGACCCACCCACTCTCTCGCTCCCTGACACACACGCTCTCTTTCTCAAGCACACACACACACACATGTTCTCTCTCTCACAGACATGCATATTCTCTCCCAAACACGCACGCACACATGGTCTCTCTCAGACAGACACAACTGTCTCTCTCTCGCTCCCTCGCCCTCTCTCTCTCTGACACGCACACACAAACACACACTCTATCTCTCACACATACTCACATGCTCTCTCTGCCGCACACACACAAACTCCCTTGCAGTCACACACACAGACACTCCCTCTCACACACACATACAGACACACTCTCTCTCTCAGACAAATACGTATAAAAACAGTCACGCTGGCACACACGCACAAACACAAAGACACACACACACACACATGCGATCGCTCTCTCTCTCACTAAGACAAATACACATACCAACACTCTCTATGTCACACACACACGCTCTCTCATACTCACGCACATGGGCACTCTCTCACACAAACACACGCACACACAGCTTCTCTCAGAAACACACACACACACTCTCTCACTCTCACATGCACACACACATTCTCTCAGACTCACACAAACACACACGCTGCCGCTCTCAGAAACACACTCGCACACACACACTTGCTCTTGCTCTCGCTCCCTCTTTCTCAGACACACACAAACACACACGCTACCGCTCTCAGAAACACACTCGCACACACACATTTGCTCCTGCTCTCGCTCCCTCTCTCTCAAACACGCACATACACACTCTATGTCACACACACACACACACACTCTCTCAGACACTCACACACTCTTTCTCTCACACAAACACACACACACACACCTTCTCTCGCTCTCTCTCTCACACACACTCACGCTCTCTCTCACACACATAAGATCTCTCTCTCTCACAAACACATGCTCTCTCACACGCATAAACGCACACACACACTCTCAGTTGTACACACGCTGTATCACACACGCAGACAAACACTCACACACTCACATTCACACACATGCGCTCTAACTCTCTTTCTCACACACACCCTCTCACAGAGAAACGCACCCTCTCTCGCTGTCTCACGTCTATACACATGCTCTCACACACACAGCCGTGCACTCGCTCTCTCACACACGATCGCACACACACACACCCTCTGTCACACGCATACACTCTCTCTCAGGCACACAGACGCATGCTCTCTCTCACACACAAACGCATACACACACTCTTTCACACACACACACCCTCTCACAGACACACACACCGTCTCTTGCTCTCTCACACACGCACATGCTCTCAGACACACACACGTACACTCGCACTCTCTCACACACACACAGGCTCTCTCACACACACATAAACAAAAACACACACGCGCACTCTCTCGCTCTCTCTCTCTCTCACACACACACACAAACACTCACTGTCACACGCACACACTCTCTCTCTCAGACGCACACTTGCAGTTACACACACTTGCTCTTGCTCTCTCTTTCACACACGCAAACACTCACACACGCGCACTCTCTCTCACACACGCACAAACACACACACATACACACACACACACTCTCACAGACACACACCGTCTCTCGCTCTCTCTCACACACACACATTCGCGCACATACACACTCTCTCTGTCACACACACACACACTCTCTCAGACACACACAAGCATGCTCTCTCTCACACATACACGCATATACACACACACGCTCTCTCACACGCGCAAAAAGAAAAACACACATGCACACTCACTCTCTCACTTTCACACACTCACACACACACACTCTCGCTCTCAGACACGCACAGGCATGCTCCCTCTCACACATACATGCATACATACACACTCTCACACTCGCACACACAAGAGCACTCTCTCTCTCTCTCTCTTTCTCTATCACACACTCATGCTGTGGAATAATGAGACTCGGCACGGTGAGTACTCACAACCTACTTTATTAACTTGTGCACAAGCAGAACAATCACCGTAGAGTTCACATTGATACTCAGTGCGATGTTCTGAAGAATTTCAGTAAAACAGTAGCAATTATAGTATTCTATAACCAATAGTCTTACCAGAACATTTCAATCCTTAATTTGCATTCAAAGGCACCAATGATACTGCAGTTGAGCATTTGCTCCATACCAATGGGATACAGCATTATTTCAATCCTTCATTTACATATCTATCTCACCATTGGCCTTGCAGCTGATCGTGCAGTCCACAGCGCAAGACAGAAAAGTACATTCTGTTTCAGCAACACTCATCTTATTTCAGCTCCCATGCCTAGTACAATCCTAAGGAACAGTTAATGTATAGGCATGATGACTAGCCAAACCCACACACCTTGTCTGAAGATGGCTCTCCCTAGATTCTATGCATGCCCCATTTTGTCCTGAAAGGACAATCCCCAGTCCTCACTCAAGTTCTATGTCTACTAGCCGCTGGGCTTTATCCTTAGTGGGGTCCTGGTCCCTGAGGAGAGGGAGGAGATGGGTTGTTGGACTGTCACCAGGACCCTGGAGATTCTGTGACCGGCAAAGGGAGCGGATATAAGAGAGGAAGAGGTGGGTGACAACGTACAGGTTGAGCTGCACAGAACCCCTCCTTGTGCCGCCAGCAATAAGTCAAGGGCCATTGTCGCTAGATATGTTTTCAGGGATTCCACACCTAGGCACATATTCACGTAACAGTAACTTGGCTACAGTAATAGCAGCACATTGTTGTATCCCATACATTTAGGCATTTGTATCATCACCATTACATAATCAATTGTGCGAACATAATACAGCCGCAATTTCATTCTTAGAGCAAATTGGTCATTCATTAAATCATTTTAAATATATCCGAATAGGTTATACAATCACCCTTGCGTGGCATTACTAATTGTCTATCTTTTATAGAGCAAGTTCGAACACTGATTGTCTTTCAGGGAGCTGTTCATCCTGTGTTCATACATCCTCTCACATTGCCTAATTAATCTCTTAATTTGCCAAATTAAGTAGTTCACGTATAACACCATGATACACAAAACCACTATAAGGACATGGGAGATAGTTCTAAACCAGGGGTATATCTGCACGTTTGACCCCCAGTTCCATAATTCCTCCCAGCAGATAGAATCATTTATCTCTTCAGTCTCATATTGTATTTTCTTCAACCGTTGTTCCAGATTGTAGTACACTACAGCAATGACTTCGAGCTGCTGTCTTTCTTTATCCAAGGGTGTGGGCAATAGCTGAATAGTATATTCATATTCCTGGTAATAATTTGTCAAATCCTCCTTAATACTTTCTGTCACAGTTATCGTTTCTGCCTTTTGTTTATGTATCTCTACCAACTCCAACTTCCCTATTCGGGTTGGTATTTGTAGGTTGAACCAAAATGTACTGTTGCTCACCGGACAATTCCGTTTTATGTCCAAACTGGTACTCCTTCGCTGTGGTGGTTCAGCAATATCTCCACTTTCCCATATAGGCCACATGGGTTAGCCCTGACAATGCTTTCCTCGCCTCCATAGTGCAATTTACAGTGGCAATAAATCCACATTTTGATTCTGCTATTTTATATATATAGGATGAGGACATATGATCACCTGGTTTTCCAGCCGACACTCAGCTAATGGACAATGCTGTTCCAAATACCTCATTTCCAATTTCCATAATGTAGGGTAAAATATCATGGTATTTTATGTCATCTTTTCCCCTTATCGCCCCGATATGTAAATAACTATAGTGTTGATAAGGGGAAAAGATTACATAAAATACCATGATATTTTACCCTACATTATGGAAATTGGAAAAGAGGTAATTGGAACTTCATGTAATTGCATCCCTAACTTATCTCTCAGAATTACAGGGATTCCCAACACTACTCCAATACTCATAGATCCTGTATTTAGACACCCCTGACCTTTCCACACACCTTAAGTTTTCTGAGTTGGCACCTGGTAATTTTATCATTTATGTGACTAGCTAAGTCCTCCATCTGGGTGTAATTTATCCAAACTGGTACCTGTCCTGCATCAATTTGCCTCCAATTTTCCTTCGTTTGTTCTAACATCCACGGACCATATGTACTACAAACACTTTCATTACTTGAAATGTCGTGGACCTCCTTTACCTTTTCTATGATATCATTAATAGTATAAGTATAAACTTCCCGTACCCACACCACTCCTGTCACTGCTTTGGTCAGCTCCTGTCCTACTTTAGCTACACCACTTCTGTGCCTTTTGTTCCTTTCTCAAAATATCCTTTACTAGCTGACTGAGAGTTCTAACCTTCTGGTCCACATTTTGCAAATCTATAGTATTGGCAATTGAAGTTCCTGTATTAGGACTGTGGCTGCGCCATTCACTAAACTACGTTTATGTCTCTTGCCCTTTATTATTTTCTCATTACCAAATTCCTGTCTCAACAATTGCTGCAGTAATACCTTGTACAAATCTCGGGTCTTCTCAGGGCACCAGTCAGGTAGCTGGATATCTGAGATATTCAATATTACCGGTACCAACTCAAGCTTTATATTATCATATACAATTGTATTAGTTTTTATTATTGCAAGTCCATTTTCTGGTCCTGCAGTTAAGGCAGGGCAAGGGAGACCAGTCACTGGCGGCTGCTGGGTCATAATCTTACTCGTTAGTAATTTGGATGTGGGGTTAACCGTGGTGATTGGAGCTTGTTGTCCGTTTAATAAGTTTTGAGTGCTGGTTTGATTGCTGTCTCCTTCCCTTGTACACACTCCGATGAATTTGACACAAAACGTCCCTGGAGGGCCTTTGCTGTCAAAATCTGACACACCTGGTAGATTAAATTGTCCACTAAAATACAAGCAAAATACTGCAGATACTGAACATCAGAAACAAAGACAAGAAATGCTGGAAATACTCAGCAGATTAAATTGTCCGCCAGGCACTTAGTAGTTCTTTGCAGGATATTATATAAAGGGGCTGGCTTTAAGGCAAATCAATCAGTAAGGTTCCTGCGATACACAACAAGGCCCAAAAATTATCTCAGAGCCTTAGTATCTTGTGGTAAGGGGAGTTTGAGGATTGTTTGTACTCGCATCTGTTCTGTCTCATGCTTTCCCTATGTTATCACTATTCCCAAATAATAAACCTTTTCTTTCAATATCTGTGCCTTTTCCGGGTTAACTTTCACTCCAACCTTCCAAATGAGTTGAAGAAGCTCCTCTATGAGGTCATCCACATATTGCATCAAACATTCTGATCGGGAGAAAGGACTGAGCCCTTTTTCCAACCGCTGGTGGAATATTGAGGGACTATTATGAAATCCCTGGGAGCGACACGTCCTGTTGTCCCTGGAATGCAAACGCAAATTTATATTGACACTCCTCTGCCAGCAGTATGGACCCATTGCTAATATCCAACACAGCAAACCACTTGGACTGTTTTTTTTTATTTTCTAAAACTTTGATTGTCCTCTTAAATATTAGATACATTTTCCGTTGAGTGCTTTAAATGACCACTCATATCAATTAAATTGTGTTTATCGATCCCAATTTCTTATGCCCAGACATGGTGGTATTGCATTTGTTACATCAAAGACAGAAGTGCTTGCAACTGGCTCCCCTTCTCAAGCACTTTGATCATTGATAAAGATGCTGTGACATTTGATGTCTGCAATTAAGTTTTTAAATGCTTAAAGCTGCTGGATCTCTTGCTGTGGCATCAGTTCTCATGTGGCCTTGGAACCTGCCATCATCTGCTGAAAAAACCCACAAAGAATGCATTGTGGCTCTGCCCCTGAGCCCAATGGGTTAATTTGTCCAATTACATCTGTCAATTTAGAAATTTGAACATTTAACAATGTCCAATATGTATAAATGTTGCTTTCAGCAATGCAAATATTGTGTGGTGGATTAAATGGAAAAAACAATAGCTGCAGCAGGGATAATTTCTTTGTCTCCAAGGGGCTGGAGCAAAACATTCTCAGCTGCGTCACTTTACAAAACCTTTTCTTCTCTGATCGAAAAGAACTACTCCATTTTAATCTATTTTTTTCAATCCTTTTGGTATCCTTACGGTTAGAAAACAACAATATCATTTGTAACATTATCAATTTCAAAGGAAAGCATCTCCATCAGGAAAGATGGCATTTTAGATTAAACTCCAATTGTTTCCAAATTTTTAGCATCTTTTGTAAGAGGTTTGTAATCCAACGATTATTTTTTTGCATATAACAAAGATGATTCCAAATTCCAATTCACTGCAATAAATATTTAAAAATCAAAACTGCCAATGTTATATGAGTGAGTCTTATGTCCGGGACTTAAGACTCCCCCAAAATTTTGCATGCTAAACTTGAAAGTTCATTGTCGTCATATATGAAATTTCCAATTTTTTTTCAGCTTAACAGGTCAATTAACCTTAATCGTATAAACTTAACTCGGTCTTATGAACTTATAATACTTATTAACTACACACAGAACAGAACAGCATGTGCTTATTTTAAAAGATAGGTAAATTACGTCATTTCTCTTGTTCTTTCTTCAGGCGCCTTTTCAAATGACTGTAATAAAACCAAAAGCTAAAGAAGAAGTTATTTAACATTCTTATAACAAAAGATGTAACACCCGCCTCTAAAACAAACTTTAAACAGACAGAATGTTTCATATATCTCCTTTGTTTATCCATCTCTCCCTTAAACCAATATCTAATTGCTGGCATTTGCGACTTAAAACAGTCGGTAAAACATGTTTTTAATTTAAACTACAAAAAAAGAGCAGATTTTAAACTGGAATTCCAGTTAAATCAATGTTTTAAACTTCAAATTGGATTTCTGCCAAACATCCTCAGTCCTTCAAGGCTGAAGCTTATTTCTTACAAATTGTTCATTGCCTTTTCACAGTTGCAAAACCAACTTTTAAAATCAAGATAAAATTTAAACTGAAAATCTAATTCAATGTTATATCCCATCACTGGGTGCACAATGTGAGATTGAAATGAATACACTCAACAATCACTTTTCACACTCATACAATTCCAAACAACTTAGAAAATTGATTCCTGTAATGTGTTATGTATTCAGAATACCTACATCTCTGTCAAATTCCTTGTCCCGATGTCAAGCTTCAACTAATTCACAACCAAAATAGTTTCCCAGTAAATATACACGTGTAAAAATAGAAAAAGTAACAGACTCATTCTTTCAGCATTAAGGCCAGACAACATAGAGTTAATAACAGTCGGTTCTACGGAACACAAGTTGTACAGAACACAAGCTGCACATCCCACATTTATGGAAGTTTCGAACATTCACACATTCGAATCAAAAGACACAGTAGGGCGGCACAGTGGCGCAGTGATTAGCACCGCCGCCTCACAGCTCCAGCGACCCGGGTTCAATTCTGGGCACTGCCTGTGTGGAGTTTGCAAGTTCTCCCTGTGTCTGCGTGGGTTTCCTCCGGGTGCTCCGGTTTCCTCCCAAAAGACTTTCAGGTTGGTAGGTAAATTGGCCATTATAAATTACCCCTAGTGTAGGTAGGTGGTAGGGAAATATAGGGACAGGTGGGGATGTGGTCGGAATATGGGGTTAGTGTAGGATTAGTATAAATGGGTGGTTGATGGTCGGCACAGACTCGGTGGGCCGAAGGGCCTGTTTCAGTGCTGTATCTCTAAACTAAACTCTAAACTTGTTTTCACTCACTTGAAATTTCACTAAAACATTCATGTTCGTTGCCTTGTCCGCTTCCCTCTCAGCCTTACTGCGGCTGTACTCAGCAATTTCGGCCTGAGACTGGAATTAGATTAAATCATCAGATGCGGCCTTCGAACCCCGAGGTGGACTCGAACCTCCCTCAACTTGTCGGGATATGGATTGGGAATCTAACCCCGAGGGGGACTCTCACCATCCTCTGAAGGTGATTCTAACCTCCCTCAACTTTTTGTTCTGATGGGGCCTCTAACCTCCCTTACGACCTGAACCTAAATCTATAATGACTTACCCCGATCGTGCAACACAGGAGAGCATGTGCGTTTCCTTGGTCAGAAATCAGGCAGCCGCGGTCATCGAGCTGTTGACCCGCGAGAGACAACGCTGTTCTCCCGTGCTGACAGTCCGGGGATCCGTCATCTCGGTGGGACCTCCGAGAAACTGTTGTGGGATAATCAGACTCGGCACGTTGAGTACTCACAACCATTATTAAGTACTTTATTAAGTTGTGCTCAAGGAGAACAAACACAGTAGAGTTCACATTGAGACTCAATGCGATGTTCTGAAGAATTTCAGTAAAACTGTAGCAATTATAGTATTCTGTATCCAATAGTCTCACCAGAACATTTCAATGCTTAATTTGCATTCAAAGGCACCAATGATACTGCAGTTGAGCATTTGCTCGATATCAATGGGATACAGCATTATTTCAATCCTTCGTTTACATATCTCTCTCACCATTGGCCTTTGCAGCTGATCGTGCAGTCCACAGCGCAAGACAGAAAAGTACATTCTGTTTCAGCAACACTCATCTTATCTCAACTCCCATGCCTAGTACAATCCGAAGGAACAGTTAATGTAGAAACATTATGACTAGCCAAACCCACACCCCTTGTCTGAGTATGGACCACCCTAGATTCCACACACACACACGCACATACACTCTCTGTCACACACACACACACACATACACTCTCTCAAACACACACAAACATACACGCTGTCTCTCTCAGATGCACACTTGCACTCGCTCTCTCACTCTCACACACACACATACTCTGTCACAGACACACAAACACTCCCTCAGACACTAACACGAATGCTCTCTCTCACACACAGACAAACACACCCACGCTCTCCGTTTCTCTCTCACACACACACTCTCAAACACTGACGTATGCACACATTCTCTCTCCGTCAAGCACGCACACATACATGCTCTTTCCATCTCACACAGTCACACACCTGCTCTCCATCATTCACGCACACTCTCTCCCTCTCTCAGAAACACACACTTCTCTCAGACACACACTGTCTCTCTCTCTCACACACATGCTCTCCCTCACACACACTGTCTCTCTTGCACACAAAAACACGCACTCATGCACAGACGTTGTCTCCCTTTTTCTCTCTCTCTCAGCCACACACACACACACACACACACACACATGCTCTCACTCGCACACACAGACTGTCTCTCTCTCTCACACACACACTCTCTCAAACGCACAGACATACACACGTTCTCTCTCCGTCAAGCACACACACATACATGCTCTCTCCCTCTCACACACAGTCAAACGCACTCTCTCCATCATTCACACACACTCTCTCTATCACACACGCTCTCTATCTCAGCACACACACACACACATGCTCTCTTTATCTCACACACACACTGTCTCTCTTACACAGGCACTCTCTCTCACTCTCTCTCTCTCTCTCTCTCTCTCTCTCACACACACACACACACACTGTCTCTCTCACACACAATCACACGTTCTCTCTGTCTCACACAGACACACTCCCTTTCAGGCACACTCACACATACAGTCTCTCTCACTTGCTGGCTTTCTCTCAGACAAATGCACACACAAACACTCTCTCTCGCCCTCACATGCTCTCTCTCCCTCACATACATGCACAAACACGAACACACAAACACACACATGCTCTCTAAGACACACGCACACGGGCATGCTCTCTCACAAACACACAGACACACAGTGTCTCTGAGACACACACACACACTCTTTCTCATAAACGCACTCACACACATGCTCTCTGTCACACACACACGCACACACACACATTCTTTTTCACACACACAAGCACAGACGCTGTCTCGCTCAGACACGCACTCACACTAACACTTACACTCACACTGGCACACAGACACAGACACTCTCGCTTTCTCTCTCTCACACACACACATACAAGCACACACTCTCACACTCACACACACACAAACACATACGCACATGCTCTCTCACACACACACAAGCTCTCCTGCACACACACAGTCTCTCTCACACACACACTCGTGGTCACACACACACTCACTGACACACACACACACACACAAACACACTCTCTCTCCCTCCCTCTCTCTCTCCCTCTCTCTCACACACACTCTCTCACACACACACACATACACACGTCTTTCTCCATCAAGAGTACACACATTCATGCTCTCTTCCTCTCACACACAGGCAAACACACTGTCTCCATCTTTCACACACTCCCTCTCACACACACGCTCTCCCTCTCGCAAGCACACACACTGTCTCGCTTACACACACGCGCACACACACCCTCTCTCAGACACACACAATATTTATCAGAAACACACACTCTCTGTCGCACACACACACACACACACACAAATAGACACACACTCTCTCGCTTTCTCTCTCTCACACACACATACACTCACACACACAACCACATATGCACGCGATCTCTCTCACATACACGTTCTCTCTCACACACACACACATGCTCTCTCTCAGACAAACACACGTACACACGCTCTCTCTCTCTCTCACACACACACATGCTCTCTCGCACAAACACACTCTCACACACTCACACTCTTGCTCACACACACTCTCTGTCTAACACACACATGCATGCACACGCTCTCTCTCACACACACACACACAAATACACACTCTCTCTCTCTCACACACACACCCTCTCTCAAACACACAAATACATACACACGTTCTCTCCCCGTCAAGCACACACACATACATGCTCTCTCCCTCTCACACACAGTCAAACACTCTCTCTCCATCATTCACACATACTCTCTCACTCAGAAACACACACTCTCTCTCAGACACGTACACGCTCTCTCACTCTCACACACACACACTATCTCTCTCAAGCACACGCGCACACACACACATGCTCTCTCAGACACACACACTCTCTCTCTTACACACGCACACACACTCACACCCCCTCTCAGACACAAAAAATCTTTATCAGATAGACACTCTCTCTCTCTCTCTCACACACGCACACACACTTTCTCTCATAGACACACAGGCACACACTCTCTCTCTCTCTTTCTCTCTCTCTCTCAGCCAAACACATAGACAGACGCTCTCTGACATAGACACACAAAAACACGCTCTCTCCAACACACACACACACTCGCTCTCAAACACACACATACACACACATACTCTCTCTCTCTCTCAGCCACACACGCACGTTCTCAGTCACACACACTGTCTCTCTCTCTCTCCCGATCACACACACACTCTCTCAAGCACAAACACATACACACGTTCTCTCTCCGTCAAGCTGAAACACATACAAGCTCTCGATCATTCACACACACGCTCTGTCTCTCAGAAACACACATTGTCTTTCAGACACACACACTGTCTCTCTCTCTCACACACACGCTCTCAAACGCAGGCACAAACACAAACATGCACTCTCTCATGCACGCTGTCTATTTTGACACGTGCACACACACACACACACTCTCAGTCAAACACACACACTCTCTCAAACAAGAAGATGGTTAAAGGTGGGGTGTGGCATTGTTAATCAAGGAGCATATACGACGGCAGAAAGGACGTTTGAGGACTCGTCTACTGAAGTAGTTTGGGCCAAGGTTAGAAACAGGAGAGGAGAGGTCACCCTGTTGGGAGTTTTCTATAGACCTCCGAATAGTTCCAGAGATGTAGAGGAAAGAATAGCGAAGATAATTCTCGACAGGAGCGAGAGTAACAGGGTAGTGGTTATGGGAGACTTTAACTTTCCAAATATTGACTGGAAATACTATAGTTCGAGTACTTTAGATGGGTCTGTTTTGGCCAGTGTCTGCAGGGGGGTTTTCTAACACAATTCGGTTAGGTTTACCTTAGCGATGGGTAGGGAATGGTATATACAGCAGGGGAAGAATTATAGCTGAGGGAAAGGAAATTATGATGCGATTAGGCAAGATTTAGGATGCGTAGGATGGGGAAGGAAACTGCAGGGGATGGGCACAAACGAAACGTGGAGCATATTCAAGGAGCAGCTACTGCGTGTCCTTGATCAGTATGTACCTGTCAGGCAGGGAGGAAGTTGTCGAGCGAGGGAGCCGTGGTTTACTAAAGAAGTTGAAGCGCTTGTCAAGAGGAAGAAGAAGGCTTTTTTTAGGATGAGACGTGAAGGCTCAGTTCGGGCGCTTGAGAGTTACAAGCTAGCCAGGAAAGATCTAAACGGAGAGCGAAGAAGAGCGAGGAGAGGACATGAGAAGTCATTGGCGGATAGGAACAAGGAAAATCCTAAGGCTTTCTATAGGTATATCAGGAATAAAAGAATGACTAGAGTTAGATTAGGGCCAATCAAGGATAGTAGTGGGAAGTTGTGTGGAATCAGAGGAGATAGGGGAAGCGTTAAATGAATATCTTTCGTCAGTATTTACAGTAGAGAAAGAAAATGTTGTCGATGAGAATACTGAGATACAGACTACTAGGCTAGAGGGGATTGAGGTTCACAAGGAGGAGGTGATGGCAATTTTGGAAAGTGTGAATATAGATCAGTTCCCTGGGCCAGATGGGATTTATCCTAGGATTCTCTGGGAAGCCAGGGAGGAGATTGCAGAGCCTTTGTCATTGATCTTTTTGTCGTCATTGTCGACAGGAATAGTGCCAGAAGACTGGAGGATAGCAAATGTTGTCCCCTTGTTCAAGAAGGGGAGTAGAGACAGCCCTGGTAATTATAGACCTGCGAGCCTTACTTCGGTTGTGGGGAAAATGTTGGAAAAAGTAATAAGAGATAGGATTTATAATCATCTTGAAAAGAATAAGTTCATTAGAGATAGTCAGCACGGTTTTGTGAAGTGTGGGTCGTGCCTCACAAACCTTATTGAGTTTTTTGACAAGGTGGCCAAACAGGTGGATGAGGGTAAAGCCGTGGATGTGGTGTATATGGATTTCAGTAAGGTGTTTGATAAAGTTCCCCACGGTAGGCTATTGAAGAAAATACAGAAGTATGGGATTGAAGGTGATTTAGTGCTTTGGATCAGAAATTGGCTAGCTGAAAGAAGACAGAGGGTGTTGGTTGATGGCAAATGTTCACCCTGGAGTTTAGTTTCTAGTGGTGTACCGCAAGGATCTGTTTTGGGGCCACTGCCCCAAATGACCTGGGTGAGGGTGTAGAAGGGTGGGTTAGTAAATTTGCGGATGACACGGAGGTCGGTGGAGTTGTGGATAGTGCCGAAGGATGCTGTCGGTTACAGGGGGACATAGGTCGGCTGCAGAGTTGGGCTGAGAGATGGCAAATGGAGTTTAATGCGGAAAAGAGTGAGGTGATTCACTTTGGAAGGAGTAACAGGAATGCAGAATACTGGGCTAATGGGAAGATTCTTGGTAGTGTAGATGAACAGAGAGATCTTGGTGTCCAGGTGCATAAATCCCTGAAAGTTGCTACCCAGGTTAATAGAGCTGTTAAGATGGCATATGGTGTGTTAGGTTTTATTAGTTTGGGGATCGAGTTTCGGAGCCACGAGGTCATGCTGCAGCTGTACAGAACTCTGGTGCGGCCGCACCTGGAGTATTGCGTGCAGTTCTGATCACCGCATTATAGGAAGGATGTGGAAGCTTTGGAAAAGGTGCAGAGGAGATTTACTGGGATGTTGCCTGGTATGGAGGGAAGGTCTTATGAGGAAAGGCTGAGGGACGTGAGGTTGTTTTCGTTCGAGAGAAGGCGGAGGAGAGGTGACTTAATAGAGACATATAAGATAATCAGAGGGTTAGATATGGTGGATAGTGAGAGTCTTTTTCCTCGGATGGTTTTGGCAAACACGCGGGGTCATAGCTTTAAGTTGAGGGGTGATAGATATCGGACAGATGTCAGAGGTAGTTTCTTTACGCAGAGAGTAGTAGGGGCGTGGAACGCCCTGCCTGCAACAGCAGTAGACTCGCCAACTTTAAGAGCATTTAAGTGGTCATTGGATATACATATGGATGAGAATGGAATCGTGTAGGTCAGATGGTTTCACATGTCGGCGCAACATCGAGGGCCGAAGAGCCTGCACTGCGCTGTAATGTTCTATGTTCTGTGTTCTAACACACACACATGCACACGTTCTCTCTCCGTCAAGTGCAAACTCATACAGGCTCTCTCACTCTCACACACAGTCACACACATGCTCTCCATCATTCACATGCACTCTCTTTGTCAGCAGCACACACTCTCTCAGACATACACACACTCTCTCTCTCACACGCACACACACACGCACACATTCTCTCTCGATCTCCCCCACAAGTACAGACACACACTATCTCGCATACACACACACATGATCTCTCACACACACACACACACACACACACACACACACTGTCTCTCTCTCTCACACACTCACACACACTCTCAAACACACGCGCATACACACGTTCTCTCTCCGTCAAGCACACACTCATACACGCTCTCTCCCTCTCACACAAAGTCACACACACGCTCTCCATCATTCACAAACTCGCTCTCTCTGAGAAACACAGACTCTATCTCTTTAACACACATGCTCTCTCTCTCAAGCACACACGCACATGTTCTCTCTCATGGACACACTGTCTCTCTTACACACACGCACACACACAGTCTCATACACACACACGCTGTCTCTCTCTTTCTCACACAAACGCTATCACACACACACAATGTCTCTCACAAACACGGTCACATGTTCTCTCTGTCTCACACAGACCCACTCCCTTTCAGATACACACACACATACAGTCTCTCTCACACACATATTCTCTCTCAGGCAAACACGCACACACAAACACTCTCTCTCGCGCACACACGCTCTTTGTCTCTCACACACGCACAAACACACACACACACTCGCGCACGTTCTCTCAGACACACGCACTGGGCACTCTCTCTCACAAACACACGCAAACACAGTCTCTCTCAGACACGCATACACATTCTCCCGCTCTCTTTATTTCTCTCTCACACACGCACTCTGTCTCCCTTTCTCACAAACACACACACGCTCTCTATCACACACAAACGCACACTCTCTCTTTCTCACTCCGAAACACACAAACACACGCAGTCTCTCTCACTCACACACTCGCACACAGAAGCTCTCACACAAACAAACAGGCAGGCGCTCTCTCACACACACACGCTCTCTCTCTCACACACACACATGCTCTCTCTCAGACACACAAACGTACACTCTCTCTCTGTCCCTCACACATACACACACAGTCACACACACACACTCTTTCTCTCTTTCTCACAAAGACACACACACGCTCTCTGTCACACACAAACACACAGTCTCTCTCAGACACACACTCGCACACAATCTCACACACATGCACACACACAAACACTCACGCAGGCGCTCTCTCACACACACAGACGCTCTCTTGTTCACACACATGCTCTCTCTCAGACACACACACGTACAATCGCTCTTTCTTCCTCTCACACACACGCAGTCACACACAAACCCTCTCTCACACACGCACACACGATCTCTCCCTCTCTCGCACACACACACGAGCGCTCTGTCAAACACACACGCCCTTTATCAAACATAAACACACGCTCTCTCTCTCTCTCACATGCATACACACACACACACACAGTCACACACCCTCTCTCTGACACACACACTCTCTCTTTCTCACAAACACACACACACGCTCTCTGTCACACACACACGCATGCACTCTCTCTCTCAGACACACACAAACACACACGCAGTCTCTCTCAGACACACGCTCGCACGCACACACTCTCTCTCACACACACACACAAACACACATGCAGACGCTCTCTCAATGACACACACATGCTCTCTCTCAGACACACAGATGTAGACTCGCTCTCTCTCCCTCACACACACAAACACACACACAGTCTCTCTCAGCCACACACTCGCACGCACGCACTCTCACACACATACACACACACACACACACACGCAGGCGCTCTCTCACACACACAGACGCTCTCTCTCAAACACACATGCTCTCTCTCAGACACACACACGTACAGTCGCTCTCTCTCCCTCTCACATACACAAAGTCATACACAAAGCCTCTCTCACACACGCACACGCACACTCTCTCTCTCTCGCACACACACATGCGTGCTTTGTCAATCACACTCGCCCTTTATCAAACACAAACACACGCTCTCTCTTTCACACACACACACACTCCCTCTCAGACATGCACATACTCTTTCTCACACACACAGTCTCTCTCGCACACACACCCTTGCTCGCTCACAAACTCTCTATCAAACACACACATACCTACACACGCTCTCTCTCTCTCTCTCTCTCTCACAGAAGCGCGCTCTCTCTCCCCTCTCTCTCTCACACACAAATACACGCTGTCCCTCTCTCACACACACACGCTCACCATCTCACACGCAGACACACTGACACCGAGACACATACGCTCTCTCGCTAACACACACACCCGCACATACGCATGCACTCACTCTCAGACAAAAGCACACATGCTCTCCCCCTCTCACACACACATGCTCTCTCTCACACACGCTCTCACTCTCTCAAACCGACACACAATCTCTCATACGCACACACAGACACGCTTTCTCTCTCTCACGCACACTCTCAGATACACGCACACGCTCACTCTCACATGTACACACACACACTCTCTCACTCACACACACGCTCTCTCTCTCACACTCACACTCATGCTCTCTCTCAGACACACAAGCGTACACTCGCTCTCTCTCTCCCTCACAAACACACACACAGTCACACACACACCCTCTCTCACACACACTGCCTCTCTCTCCCTCACACACACATGTGCGCTCTGTTAAAGACACACACTCTCTCTCACCCACACACACATGCTCTCTCTCACATGCACACACATACATACACGCTCACTCTTTTTCACACATAGAAGCTTTCACTCTCCCACACACATACATGCTCTCTCACACACACACCAACACACTCGCTCAGACGCACACACGCTGTCTCGCTCATGCACACACGCTATCTCGTTCACACACACTCTCACACAGGCGCGCTCTCTCAAACACACACGCTCTCCCTCACACACACATGCTCTCCCTCACACACATACACACACGCTCTCTCTCTGTCACACACACATCCACTCTCTTTCAGACACGCACATGCTCACTTTCACACACACTGTCTCTCACACACACACACTCTTGCTCACTCACACACTCTCTGTCAAACACACACATACAAACACGCGCTCTCTCTCTCATACAGAAGCTCTCTCTCTCTCTCACACACGCACATGCACAAACACCCACACACACACTCACACACACATATACATACACACACACACACCCTCTCTCACACACACACTCTCTCTCTCACACACATAGATTCTCTCAGGCACCCAGACACACACGCTATCCTTCCAACACACACACCCTCTCGCTCGCACGCATACACTCACTCTCAGACACACACACACATATGCTATCTCTCACACACACACACACGCTCTTTCTCTCATACACACGCACTCTCTCTCACACACATACACACACACGTTCTCTCTCTCACACGGACACTCTCACACACACACACTCTCCCTGTCAAACACACACACACACTCGCTCTCACACACACATATGCTCTCTCTCACACAAACACACCCACTCTCACTTTGTCACGCACATATATACACACACAGACATTCTGTCTCTCACACACGAACACACACACACACCACATGCTAACTCTCAAACAGACACACATGCACAGACTCTCTCTCACACACGCGCACTCACACACACATATACACACGCTCTCTAACTCGCACACACACACATGCACACATGCGCTCTTTCACGCAGACACACACGCTCCAACTCTCTCTCACACACACGCTGTCTATCACACGCATACACACACATGTTCACTCTCAGACGCACTCACTCACACACGTTCACTCTCAGACGCACTCACACACACACTCTCTCTCAGACACTCATCGGCTGTCTTGCTCACACACACTCTCACACACCCACCCACACACACACACACGCTCTCTCTCTCTCACACACAGTCTCTCACACACACACAGTCTTGCTCTCAAACACTCCCTGTCAGACACACACACATACACTCTCTCTCTCACACACACACCCAATCTCTCTCAGACACGCACGTGCTCTCTCTCACACACACAGTCCCTCACACATAAACACTCTCTGTCCAACACACACATACGTACACATGCTCTCTCTATCTCTCTCTCACACGCACAATCTCAGATCCACTCACACACAGACGCACTCTCTCAGATGCACACACGTTGTCTCGCTCACACACTCTCACATACACGCACACACTCTCACACACACCCACATACATACATACACATGTTCTCCCTCGCTCACCCACAGAATCTCTCTCTCTCTCACACACACATTCGAACACATGCTCTCACACACACACTCTCAGTCATACACACACGCTCTGTCTCACACGCACACACGCTCTTTCACGCACATACACTCTCGCTGACACCCACGCACGCTCTATCTCTCTCAAATACTCACGCCCTCTGTCAGGTACACACACACGCTCACTCACACGCACTCTCAGATGCACTCACACACACACACACACAGTCTCTCAGATGCACGCGTTGTCTCGCTTACACACACTCTAACACACACGCACACACTCTCACCACACCCACATACATACACACACATGCTCTCTCTCGCTCACACACAGAAGCTCTCTCTCTCTCACACACATACAAACCCACGCTCTCACACACACACTCTCAGTCATACACACACGCTCTCTGTCTCACACGCTCTTTCACGCACATACACTCTCTCTGACACCCACAAACGCTCTATCTCTCTCACATACTCACGCTCTCTGTCACATACACACACACGCTCACGCGCACACACAAACACACGCTCTCTCTCTCGCACACAGTATCTCACACACATAGAACATAGAACAGTACAGCACAGTACAGGCCCTTTGGCCCGCGATGTTGTGCCGACCTTTAACCTACTCTAAGATCAAACTACCTGCATACCCTTCATTCTCCTATCATCCATGTAACTATCCAAGAGCCGCTTAAATGTCCCTCATGTATCTGCTTCTACTACCACCGCTGGCAGTGCATTCCACTCACCCACCACTCTCTGTGCAAAGAACCTACCTCTGACATCTCCCCTAAACCTTCCTCCAATCACCTTTAAATTATGACCCCTGGTAATAGTTCTGTCCGCCCTGGGAAAAAGTCTCTGGCTATTCACTCTATCTATGTCTCGCATCCTCTTGTACTCCTCTATCAAGTCACCTCTCATCCTTCTTCGCTCCAATGAGAAAAACCCGAGCTCCCTCAACATTTCTTCATAAGACATGCCCTCCAGTCCAAGCAGCATCCTGGTAAATCTCCTCTGCACCCTCTCTAAAGCTTCCACATCCTTCCTGTAATGAGGCGACCAGAACTGAAAACAATATTCCCAGTGTGGTGTACCAGGGCCTTATAGAGCTGCAGCATAACCTCGCGGCTCTTAAACTCGATCCCCCTGTTACTGAAAGCCAACACACCATACGCTTTCTTAACTACCCTATCAACTTGGGTGGCAACTTTGAGCGATCAATGGACAGGGTCACCAAGATCCCTCTGTTCCTCCACACTACCGAGAATCCTGTATTTAAGCCTGTATTCTGCATTCAAATTTGACCTTCCAAAATGAATCACTAAACACTTTTCCAGGTTGAACTCCATCTGCCACTTCTCAGCCCAGCTCTGCATCCTGTCAATGTCCCGTTGCAACCTACAACAGCCTTCCACACTATCCACAACTCCAGCAACCTTTGTGTCATCGGCAAACTTGCTAACCCAGCCTTCCACTTCCTCATCCAAGTCATTTATAAAAATCACAAAGAGCAGTGGTCCAAGAACAGATCTTTGTGGAACACCACTGGTCACACACGCACTCTTGCTCACACACGCACACTCAGTCAAACATACATACATAGACAGGCTATCTCACACACACACACACACACAGACACACACACACGCACACACGTATGCTCTCAAACAAACACACACTCTCTCTCTCTCACATACACTGTCTCTCTTACACGCACACACTCACACAAAAACACACACTCTCTCTCAAACACACACACAAATACTCTCTCTGTCTCACATACACACACACTCTCCGTCTCTCTCTGACACACACGCTCGCTCTCAAACACAGACACACAGTCTCTCTCTCACACACACAGATATACTCACACACACACTCTCAAACACACACACATGCAAACGCTTTCTCTCTCAAGCACACACACATATATTATCTCCCCCTCTCGCACACAGTCACACACACGCTCTCAATCATTCACACACATACTCTCTCTCAGACACACACCCTCTGTCTCAGCCACATACTCTCTCTCACACACACACACACACACACACACACACACACACACGTTCTCTCTCTCTCAAACGAACGCACGCACACACACACACTCACACTCTCTCTCTCGTAGCCACACACACAGGCGCACGGTCTCTCACATACACACAATTTCTCTCTCTCTCTCTCTGTAAGAACACTCACACGCTCTGTCTCTCTCTCACACACACACACACTCTCTCCGACACGCACGTGCTCTCTCTCACACAAAGACTCTCTCAGACATACACTCTCTGTCAAACACACACGCATACACACACACTCTCTCTCTCACACACACACACGCTCACTCTCAGACGCACTCACACACACACACTCTCAGATGCACACACGTTGTCTCGCTCACACTCTCTCTCACACACACTCGCAGACACACACAACACATGCTCTTGCTTTCTCACAAACACTGCCTTTCTTATGAACACACTGCCTCACACAAATACACACTCTCTCTCTCAAACACACACACATACACTCTCTCTCACACACCCACACACTCTCTCTCTCACTCACACACATACACAGACACTCTCTCAAACGCGCACACACATACAAACACTCTCTCTCTCTCTCAAGCACAGACATATACATGCTCTCTCCCTCTCACACACTGTCACACATACGCTCTCCATCATTCACACACACTCTCTCAAGCACACACACGCTCTCTCTCAAGCACACTCACACACATGCTCTCTCTCACACACACTGTCTCTCTTACTCACTCTCTCTCTCATAGACTCTCTCTCTCTCTCTCTCTATCTCTATCTCTATCTCTATCTCTCTCATTCACACACACACAAACACATACACTCTCAGACATACACACACGCTATCTCTCAGACACAAGCACACGTACACTCTCTCATAAACACACGCACACAGAGTCTCTCGCAGACACTCACGCTATACCTCTCTCTCACAAACACACTCTCTTAGACGCACACACAGATACAAACTCACTCTCTCTCTGACACACACACGCACACACAAACACACACTCTTTCTCTCACACACACGCTCTCTCTGTCTCACACACAAGTTCCCTTTCAGACACACACACATACACTCTCAGACATATACACACGCTCTCTCTCAGACACACACACACGAACACTCTCTTTCACAAACACACGCACACATGGTCTCCCTCAGACAAACATGCCGTCTGTCTCTCTCACTCACACGCACTCTCCCTCAGACACACACACAGACACACACACAAACACACTCTCTGACACACACACACGCTTTCTCTCCCGCACACACCTACACGTTCTCTCTGTATCACACACACTCCCTTTCAGACTCACACACACACACACACACTCTCTCTCTCAGACAAATACACACGCAAATACTATCTTTCGCACACACACGCCCTCTCTCACAAACACACGCGCACACAATCTCCCTCACACACACAGACTCTCTTTCTCACAAACACACACACATACGCTCATTGTCACACAAACACACACACTCTCTCTCACTCAGACACACACAAACGCACATGCTATATCTCTCGGATAAGCACTCGCACGCACACACGTGCTCTCGTTCGCTCTCTCTCTCACACACACACACTCTCTCTGTCTCACACACACGCACACACACACTCTCTCACGCACACAGAGATGCTCTCTCTCAGACGCACACTTGCTCTCACTGTCACACTCTCTCACACACACATGTTACAGACCCTCTCTCTCACACACACGTGCTCTGTATCATACACACACACATAGAAACAGTGTCTCACACACAGCCACGCTCTCTCTTTCAAGCACACACACACGCATGTTCTATCTCTCAAACACACTCTCTTTCTTACACACACACACAAACTCTCTCAGCCATGCACATACACACTCTCACACATACACAAACACACACGCATGCGTTCGCTCGCTCTCACAAACACACACACACCATCTCACACACACACACACACATATGCTCTCTATTAGACACACACGTACACTTGCTCACTCTCTCCCTCACACATACACACGCTCTCTCAGACACACACGCACTATCTCTCACTCAAACACACGAACACAAGGTCTCTTTCAGACACACACTGTCTCTCTCTCTCACACACACACACTCTCTCGCAGACACACACAGACTGACACACACACACACTCTCTCGTTGACACGCACGCACTCACACGCTCTCTCTGTGTCACACACACACACTCCCTTTCAGACACACACACATACAGTCTCTCTCACACACACTCTCACACACAAACACACACATACACACACCCTCTCTTCCACACACACACATGCTCCCTCTCTCACACACACACACTCATCCACGCACGCTCTTTCTCTCACTCTCTCTCTCACACACACACTCTCTCTCATACACACACACATTCTCTCACGCACACAGACATGCTCTCTCTCAGATGCACACCTGGTCTCGCTCTTACACTCTCTCACACACACACGTCCTCTCCATGATACACACACACATACACGCACTCTCTCACACACACACACGCTCTCTCTCTCAAGCACACACACACACACACGCATGTTCTATCTCTCAAACACACTGTCTTTCTTACACATACACACAAACTCTCTCAGACAGACACATGCGCTCTCTCACACATATACAAATACACACGCATGCTTTAGCTCACTCTCACAAACACACACACACTATCTCACACACACACATATGCTCTCTCTTAGACACACACGTACACTTGCTCACTCTCTCCCTCACACATACACACGCTCTCTCAGACACACACACACACGCACTATCGCTCACTCAAACACACGCACACATGGTCTTTCAGACACACACTGTCTCTCTCTCTCTCACACACACACTCTCTCGCAGACACACACACAGACTCACACACACACACACTCTCGTTGACACGCACACACACACTCACACGCTCTCTCTGTGTCACACACACACACGCCCATTCAGACACACACACATACAGCCTCTCTCACACACACTCTCACACACAAAAACACACACACACACCCTCTCTTCCACACACACACATGTTCCCTCTCTCTCACACACACACTCATCCACGCACGCTCTTTCTCTCACTCTCTCTCTCACACACACACTCTCAAACACACACACACACACTCTCTCCTGTACACACACACATTCTCTCACACACACACACGCTCTCCCACTCTCACACACACACAATCCCTCTCATATGCAGACACTCTCAGACAGCCAGACACACATGCTCTCTCACTAACACACAAACACACGCCCTCTCACACGCATGCACTCACTCGCAGACACACACACACGCAGTCTCTCTCTCTCTCACACACACACACACACACTTACACACACACTCTCTCAGCCACACACACACGCAGGCTCTCAACGCACACACACACACGCGCTCTCTCTCAAGTGCACACACACACACGCATGTTCTATTTCTCAAACACACTGTCTTTCTTACACACGCACACAAACTCTCTCAGACATACACATACACTCTCTCACACATACACAAACACACACGCATGCGTTTGCTCACTCTCACAAACACACACACACACTAACTCACACACACACACATATGCTCTCTCTTAGACAACAACGTACACTTGCTCACTCTCTCTCTCCCTCACACATACACACACTCTCTCAGCCACACACACACGCACGCTCTCAAACGCACACACACACACACACTCTCTCTCTCAGCCACACACTCATGCTCTCACTCACACACACACTCTGTCTCTCTCTCTCACTCACTCACACACACACACACGCGTTCTCTCTCCGTCAAGCACACACAGATACATGCTCTCTCGCTCTCACACGCAGTCACACACACGCTCTCCATTCACACACACAGTCTCTCTCAGACACACATTCTCTCTCAAGCAAACATACATGCAAAATCTCTCTCACACACACTCTGTCTCTCTTGCACACACACAATCACACACACACTCTCTCACACACAAACACACACACAGACACACACACATACACTCTTAGACATGCACACACGTTCTCTTACAGACACACGCACACTTGCTCTCAAAAACACACGCACACACTGTCTCTCTCGGACACACACGCTGTCTCTCTCAAAAAAACATGCTCACACGGTCTCTCTCAGACACACAGGCTGTCTTTGTCTCTCACACACACGCACTCTCCCTCAGACACACACACACACTCTCTGACTCACATTCACCCACACACACACACGGTCTCTCACGCACACACTCACACGCTCTCTCTGTATCACACACACTCACTTTCAGAGTCACACACACAGACAGTCTATCTCACACACTCTCACACACACGCTCTCTGTCAGAAACACACACAGACACAGGCTCTCTCTCTCAGACAAATACACACACAACGACTCTCTTTAGCACACACACGCTCTCTCTCACAAACACACGCACACACAGTCTTTCTCAAACCCACACACACTCTCTTTCACACAAACACACACACAACACACTCGCTGTCGTACACACACACAAGCACACCCACTCTCTCTCGGACACACACTCGCACACATAGACACATGCTCTCGTTCTATCTTTCTAACTCTCTCTCTCTCACAGACACACACACATGCACGCTCACACACACACACACTCTGTCTCACACGCACACGCGCTCTCTCTCTCACACATACACACATTCACACTCTCAGACGCACACTTGCTATCGCTCACACTCTCTCTGTCACACACACACGCACTCTCTCTCACACACATATGTACACACGCTCTCTCTCTCTCAAGCACAAACACATCCACTTGCTCTTTCTCTCTCAAACACACTGTCGTTCTTACACGCACATACTCTCTCAGACATGCACATACACTCACACACACACACACATACACACAAACAGACTAGCGTACGCGTTCTCGCTGTCAATCACACACACACCCTTTCTTTCGCACACACGCGCTCTCTCCCTCTCGCAGACAGACACATCCTCTCTCACACACACACTCTCTCTCTCTCACACACACGTACGTTCTCTCTCAGACGCACACGTACACTTTCTCACTCTCTGTCTGCCTCACACACACATGCTCTCTCAGCCAAACATACACACTCTCTCTGTCACAGACACGCGCTAACTCTCACCCTCATTCACTCGCTCTCTCTGTGTCACACCCAAACACTCCCTTTCAGACACACACACACTCACACATCCAGTCTCTCTCAAAAGACACATGCTCTCACTCTCTCACGCGCACGCACGCTCTCTCTCTTTCTCTCTCTCTATCGCTGTCTTTCACAAACACAACCACAGACACTCTCTCTCTCAAACACACACATACACACACACACTCACAGACATATACACACGCACACACACTCTCATAAACACACGCACACACACTTTCTCTCACACGCACGCACATTCTCTCTCAGACACACACACTGTCTCTCTCACACATACATATACACTCTCTCTCTCTCACATGCACACACACACAGACACACACACACGTGCTCTTTCTCTGACACACGCAGACACACACGCACGCTCTACTCTCAGACAAATACATACACGCACAAACACTCTATCGCACACGCACGCTCTCTCTCTCACACACACACGCTCTCTCAGATACACGCACACGCACCCTCTCTAACACAGACACACACTCTCACTCGCTCACAGAGACACAAACACACGCTGCGTCTCTCTCTCACACACACACGGTCTCTCAGACACACGCACATGCACCCTCTCTATCACACACACACTCTCTCACTCACTCACAGACACACAAACATACGCTGTATCTCTCTCTCTCACACACACAAACACACACACATGCTCTCCCTCATACACACACTCTGTCAAACACACACACAAACACACACACACACACACACACACACACACAGAGTCTCTCTGACACACACTGTCTCTCTTACAAAAGAACAAAAAATAAAGAACAGTACCGCACAAGAACAGGCCATTCGGCCCTCCAGTCCTGCGCCGATCTTGATGCCTGCCTGAACTAAAACCTTCTGCACTACCAGAAGAGGCCCATATCCCTCTGTTCTCTTCCTATTCATATATTTGTAAAGATGTCTCTTAAACGTCGCTATCGTATCTGCTTCCACCACATCCCCTGGCAGCAAGTTCCAGGCACTCACCACCCTCTGTGTAAAAAACCTGCCTCGCACATTCCCCAGTAATTGACTTTTCCACCCTGGGAAAATGCTTCTGACTATCCACTCTGTCCATGCCACTCATAACTTTGTAAACCTCGATCATGTCGCCCCACCACCTCCGTCGTTCCAGTGAAAACAATTCGAGTTTTTCCAACCTCTTTTCATAGCTGATGCCCTCAAGACCAGGCAACATCCAGGTAAACCTCCTCTGCACCCTTTCCAAAGTCTCCCCGTCCTTCTGGTAGTGTGGCGACCAGAAGTGCACGCAATATTCTCAGTGTGGCCTAACTAAGGTTCTGTCCAGCTGCAACAATGCCTTGCCAATTTTTATACTCTATGCCCCGACCGATGAAGGCAAGCATGCCATCTGCCTTTATGACTACCTTATCCACCTGCGTTGCCACGTTCAGTGTCCTGTGGACCTGTACGCCCAGATCTCTTTGCCTGTCAATACTCCGAAGGGTTCTGCCATTTACTGTATACCTCCCACCTGCATTAGACGTTCCAAAATGCATTACCTCATATTTTTCCGGATTAAACTCCATCTGCCATTTCTCCGCCCAAGTCTCCAACCGATCTATATTCTGCTGTAACCTCTGACAATCCTGATCATTATCCGCAACTCCACCAACCTTTGTTTCATCCGCAAACTTACTAATCAGGCCAGCTACATTTACCTCCAAATCATTTATATATACTACAAACAGCAAATATCACAGCACTGATCCCTGCGTAACACTACTAGTCACATCCCTCCATTCAGGAAAACGCCCATCCACTGTTACCCTCTGTCTTCTGTGACTGAGCTTGTTCTGTATCCATCTTGCCAGCTCACCTCTGATCCTGTGTGACTTCACCTTTTGCACCAGTCTGCCACGCGGGACCTTGTCAAAGGCTTCACTAAAGTCCATATCGAAAACATCCACCGCCCTTCCCTCATCATTCATCTTCATCACTTCCTCAAAAACCTCAGTCAAATTAGGAAGACACGACCTCCCCTTCACAAAACCATGTGTCTCTCGCTAATAAGTTCGTTTGTTTCCAAATGGGAGTAAATTCTGTCCCGAAGAATCCTCTCTAATAGTTTCCCTACCACTGACGTAAGGCTCACCGGCCTATAATTTCCTGGATTATCCTTACCACCCTTCTTAAACAAAGGAACAACATTGGCTATTCTCCAGTCCTATGGGACCTCACCTGTAGCCAATGAGGATGCAAAGATTTCTGTCAAGGCCCCAGCAATTTCTTCCCTTGCCTCCCTCAGTATTCCAGGGTAGATCCCATCAGGCCCTGGGGACTTATCTAGCTTAATGCTTTGCAATATACCCAACACCTCCACCTTTTTGATAATGAGATGACTGAGACTATCTGCACTCCCTTCCCTCGGCTCATCACCCACCAAGTCCTTAACTTTGGGGAATACAAATGCAAAATACTCATTTAGCACCTCACCCATTTCCTCTGGCTCCACGCATAGATTCCCATCTCTGCCCTTGAGTGGGCCAACCCTCTCCCTGGTTACCCTCTTGCTCTTTATATTTGTATAAAAAGCCTTGGGATTTTCCTTAATCCTGTTTGCCAATGACTTTTCATGACCCCCTTTAGCCCTCCTAACTCCTTGCTTAAGTTCCTTCCCACTGTCTTTATATTCCTCAAGTGCTTCATCTGTTCCTGGCCTTCCAGCCATTACAAATGCTTCCTTTTTCTTTTTGACTAGGCTCACAATATCCCGTGTTATCCAAGCTTCCCGAAACTTGCCAAACTTGTCTTTCTTCCTCACAGGAACATTCTGGTCCTGGATTCTAATCAGCTGACGTTTGAAAGACTCCCACAAGTCAGATGTTGATTTACCCTTAAACAGCCGACCCCATTCTCAATTCTTCAGTTCCTGCCTAATATTGCTATAATTAGCCTTCCCCAATTTAGCACCTTCACCCGAGGACGACTCTTCCCCTTATCCACAAGTGCCTTAAAACTTATGGAATTATGGTCACTGCTCCCGAAATGTTCCACCACTGAATCTTCCACCACCTGCCCGGGCTCATTCCCCAATACCATGTCCAGAATATCCCCATCCCTAGTTGGACTATCTACATACTGTTTCAAGGAGCCCTCCTCAATGCTCCTCACCAATTCTGCCCCATCCAAGCCCCTAGCACTACGTGAGTCCATGTCAATATTGGGGAAGTTAAAATCACCCACCACTACAACGCTGTTAACTTTACATCTTTCCAAAATCTGTATACATATCTGCTCCTATACCTCCCGCTGCCTGTTGGGAGGCCTGTAGTAAACCCCCAACATCGTGACTGCACCCTTCCTATTTCTGAGCTCCACCCATATTGCCTCGCTGCATGACCTCTCTGAGGTGTCCTCCTGCAGTACAGCTGTGATATTCTCCTTAACCAGTAATGCAACTCCCCCACCCCTTTTACATCCCCCTCTATCCCGCCCGAAGCTTCTAAAGCCTGGAACATTTCGCTGCCAATCCTGCCCTTCCCTCAACCAAGTCCCTGCAATAGCAAAGACATCATATTTCCAAGTACTAATCCAAGCTCTCAGTTCATCTGCTATACCTGTTATACTTCTCGCATGTACTTTTTCTCACACACACATGCTGCATCTCAGACACACACACTCTTGCACACACACCCGCTCTCTGTTAAACACACACTCATACACACGCTTCCTCTCTCACACAAGCGCTCTCTCTTTCTCTCTCTCTCTATCTCAGAAGCACAGACACCCTCTCTCTCTCACACACTCAAACACACACACCGTCTACCTCAAACACACACACACGTGCTCTCACTCTCTCACACACACACACACACGCTTGTTCTCTCTCTCCCCCATGACACACACAGGCGCTCTCTCTCAGCCACACACACTATCGCTCAGCCACACACACAGACACACACACAGACACACACACACACACACGTTCGCTCTCACACATACACACACAGGCACAAACGCTCTTTCTCAAACACACACATACACTGTCTCTCAGCCACACACACACAGACACACACATGCTCTCTCATACACACACATGCACACATTCTCTCTCTCAGCCACACACACACACACTCTCTCTCTCATCCACACACACGCAGGCACACACACTGTCTGTCAAGCACACACACTCACACTCTCTATCTCAGCCACACACAGACACACACACACGCTCTCTCTCTCACACACACTCGCACTCTCTCTCAAACACACGCAAACAGACTCTCTCTCAAACACACACACACACACTCTCTCTCTCTCTCTCTTTCAGCCACACATACACGCTCGTTCTCACACACACACACGCATACACACTTACACACATCTGCGCTGTCTCTCAAACAATCACACGCACACACGGTCTCTCTCAGACACACACACGCTCTCTCTCTCTGACACACACCCACAGGTCACACCCCAGCCCTGAGCCAGACCTATACACACACACACGCAAACATACACACACACGCACACACATCCTGCCACAGGCATTGAGACAGAGTTTCTCATTCAGTTCAACATTTAACTCTCTATAAAGGTCCAAAAAGCTGCAGATGCTGGAAATCTGAAATAACAACAGAAAATGCTGGAAATACTCAGCAGGTCTGGCAGGATTTGTTGAGAGAGAAACAGAGTTTAATGTTTCATGTCGGTGACTCTTCATCAGAAATGGGAGAGGTGAGAGATGGGGTCGTTTTAAACCAGATGGGGACAGGACGGAGGGGGTGGATAATGATCAACATTCAGTTCAACAATTTCAGTATCATCCTTTTATTATTTAATCTCTCCTGTCTTCCACTGTATCACAGAACTTCCCATTTGTTCATTCAGGTCCAATCATTTTAATACATCACTGGATACAGGAACACATTTATGAATCTCAATAAGTCCTCAAACAAACTGGTAACTTTGTTCCAGCCTGATGTATAATGTATCTGTTTATTTCCCTTCCTCACAGTTAACTTGCTGACGATTGGGATCCTGTCTCGGGGAAAGTGCGGTCTCTCCAAATGTGTCACTCACTACCTGGTGGCCATGTCAGTGGCGGACCTACTGGTCATTATCCTGGACCTGATATTAAGACACATTCCCATTGTTTATCGGGAACAGTTTCAGTTCCTGCGGTCCATCCCCGTGTGTAATATCCACGCCGTCCTGCTTTACGCAGCCACAGACTGTTCTGTCTGGTTCACTGTCACTTTCACCTTTGATCGATTTGTGGCCATTTGTTGCCAGAAGCTGAAAAGTAAATATTGCAGTGAGAAAACGTCGGCTGTGGTTGTGGGAACAGCGACTGTGCTGAGCTGCTTAAAGAACATCACCTGGTATTTTATGTTCACAGGTAGGTATTGGCTGATGAACAATCCCTGGTTTTGTGTTGTAACAAAGGCTGTTCAGAAATCTCATGTTTGGGGAACAATCGAGTTCCTCCACAACATTCTGACCCCGGGGATCCCATTTGTGCTGATTTTGCTGCTCAACGCTCTCATCGTCAGATACATTTTAGTGAGCAACAGAGGACGCAGGAGACTCAGAGCTCACAGCAGTGGGGAGAGTCGCAGAGACCCAGAGATGGAGAGTCGATGGAAATCCATAATTTTACTGTTAGTTATCTCTGGAAATTTCATCCTGTTGTGGGCCGTGTCAATGGTGTTTTCGATATGGTGGCGGATGGTGTATTTGGTGTCTGTGTCTGTTTCTCTCCCTCTGTTTCTGCAGAAAACGGGCTTCATGCTGCAGCTCCAGAGTTGCTGCACAAACACTGTGATTTACGCCGTGACCCAGACTCAGTTCAGAGAGCAGGTGAAGAATGTGCTGAAATATCCCTTTATGACAACTGTTACATTAATTCAATGATCAGAGGAAGGGGCGGGTCCTGCCACCATGGAGACAGAGCGTGTGCGGGGCCTGTCACCATGGAGCCAGAACGGGGGCGCGGCCTGTTCCCACGGTGACGGAGGAGTGCGGGCAGGGCCTGACACCATGGAGAGTGTGCAGGGTCGGGGTCTGTCTGTCAGGAGACGGGGGAATGGAGGCGGGGTCTGCTGCCCCAGTAAAGAAGACTGAGGGCGGGATCTGTTCTCCCGGTGACGGATGATCGGGGCGGGATCTATTTCCACAGTAACAGAGAGTGGGGGCGGGGTTTCTTACCCCAATGACAGAGGAGTGGGGCGGGGTCTGTTCCCAGGGTGACGCAAAAGTGGGGGCGTGGTCTTCTTCTCGTGTGACGGAGGAATGGGGGCAGGGACTGTTTTCAGAGTGAAGACGGAGATGGGGCAGGGTCTGTTTCCAGGGTGACCGAGCAGTTATGGCGGGCTCTGTTTCCAGGGTGACGCAGGAGTGGTGATGGGGTCTGTTTCCAGAGAGACGGAGGATTGGGGGCAAGGTTTCTTTCCCCGGTGATGGAGTAGGGGGGCGGGGTCTGTTTGTCATGTGAAGGGGGAAGAGTGGAAGGGTCTGTTTCCCCCGTGACGGAGGATTGGTGCGGGGTCTGTTTCCATAGTGACGTGGAGTGGGGGCGGGTTCTGTTCCCAGAATGATGGCGGAGTGGGGACGTGGTCTGTTTCCAGGGTGACGCAGGATGTTGGCCAGGGTCTTTTTCAGAGTGAAGGCGAAGTGGGGGCGGTGTTATTTTCCAGAGTGACGGCGGAGTGCTTGCGGGGTCTGTTTCCAGAGTGATGGAGGAGTGGGGGCCGGGTCTTTTTCCAGAGTGTCGCAGGAATGGGGGCGGGGTGTGTTGGCTTTCATTAACAGGGGAATTGAGTTTAAGAGTCGCGAGCTTATGCTGCAGCTCTATAAATCCCTGGTTCGACCACACTTGGAATATTGTGTTCAGTTCTGGTCACCTCATTATAGGAAGGATGTGGAACCTTCAGAGAGGGTGCAGAGGAGATTTACCAGGATACTGCCTGGACTGGAGGGCATGTCTTATGAAGAAAGATTGAGGGAGCGAGGGCTTTTCTCATTGGAGCGAAGAAGGATGAGAGGTGACTTGATAGAGGGGTACAAGATGATGAGAGGCATAGATAGAGTGGATAGTCAGAGACCTTTTCCCAGGGTGGAAAGGACTATCACCAGGGGGCATAATTTTAAGGTGATTGGAGGAAGGTTTCGGGGAGATGTCAGAGGTAGGTTCTTTACACAGAGAGTGGTGGGTGCGTGGAAAGCTCTGCCAGCGGTGGTAGTCGAAGCAGATACATTAAGGATATTTAAGCGACTCGTGGATAGGTACATGGATGATAGTAGAATGAAGGGTAGGTAGTTAGTTCGATCTCAGAGTAGGTTAAAGGTTCGGCACAACATCGTGGGCCGAAGTTTCTGTACTGTGCTCTACTGTTCTATGTTCCATGTTATTTTTTCTATGTTCTATGGGTCTGTTCCCAGGATGACGGCGGAGTGGGGGCGGGGTCTGTTTCCAGGGTGACGCAGGAGTGTGGCCAGGGTCTGTTTTCAGAGTGAAGGCAGAGTGGGGGCGGGGTCTGTTTTCAGGGTGACGCGGAGTGGGGGCGGGGTCTGCTGCCATTGTGACGGAGGAAAGGGTCGGTGTCTTTTTCCAGCGTGACGGTGGAGTGCGGGCGGTGTCTGTTTCCAGGGTGACGGAGGAGTGGGGGTGGGGTCTGTTTCCAGAGTACTGGATGGGTGGGGGCGGTGCCTATTTCCGAAGTGTCGGAGGAGTGGGGACGGAGTCTGTTTCCGGGGTGACGGGTAGTGGGGGTTGGGCCTGTTTCCATGGTGACGGATTGCGGGCGGGGTCGCTTTCTAGGGTGACGGGGAGTCGGGGCGAGATCTGTTTCCAGGGTGAAGGAGGAGTGGGGCCGGGGTCTATTTCCAGGATGTCGGAGGAGTGGGCGCGGGGTCTGTTTCCAGTCTGACGGAGGAGTGGGGGCGGGGTCTGTTTCCCGGGTGACGGCGGATTGGAGGTGGGGTCTGTTTCCCATGTGACGGAGGAGTGGGGGCGGGGTCTGTTTCCAGGGTGAACAAGGAGTGGGGACGGATTCTGTTTCCAGGGTGAAGGAATGGAGCGGGGTCTCTTGCGAGGGTGACGGGGTCTGGGGGCATGGTCTGTTTCCAGAGTGAAGGAGGAGTCTGGGCGGGTTCTGTTTCCAGGGTGAAAGGGATTTCGGGTGGGGTCTGCTTCCAGAGTGACGGGGATTGGAGGCGGTGTCTGTTTTCAGGGTGAGGGGGTGTGCAGGGCGGGGTCTGTTTCCAGGCAGACGGGCAGTGGTGGTGGATTCTGATTGTTTCTGAATCTTTTATATTCTATTAATCCCTTTATGATAAAAAAATCCTTCTATTTATTGACATCCTTTCCAATCATTTAAAACATTTACTGAACTTTATAACCTTTATAAACTGATTATAATTCTTCCCAATACTTTGTGAATCTTTATATTTCTTTATGATTGTCTATGATGTATTATACTTTATGAGTCTTTATTCAAATTTATAACCAATCATGTTCATTGCTGTGGAAAGAAAACATTGAAAATGATCGCTGTGGATTGCTGTCATTTCAAACAGACCACAGTGCATATCATTTAAAATGGCCGCAGCACATGTCGCTCAAAATGGAAACATGCAAGAGACATCAAATAGACCACAGTGCATATATTTTAAAATGGCCACAGCACATATTGCTTAAAATGGCCATAGTGCAGGTGACATCAAAAAGCCCACAGTGCATATCATTTAAAATAGCTCAGCACATGTCGCTTAAAATGGCTGCAGTGCAGGTGACATCAAACAAACACAAGGAATTTCATTTAAAATTGCCGCAGCAAAAGTCACTTAAAATGGCCGCACTGCAGGTGACATCAAACAGCCACACACAAGGTATAGTTCGAAGCCGCCCTTTGTTAATAACAGATGGACTGATGCAGAGTCCCACTCACACACCAGGAAAGAATCAATTCAATCCAGGCCTATATTAATACCGGCTGCAGTGGTATTGTGCCCCACTCACACACCAGGAAAGGGCCAATTGAAACCAGCCTGCTATTAATACCAGCTGGACTGGTACCAAGCCCCACTCAGATACCGAGAAAGTGCCAATTCAATCCAGTCTACAAAAATACCAGCAGGACTGGTACCGAGCCCCACTCACCCAGCAGTAAAGAGCCAATTCAATCCAGGCCTCTATCAATACCAGCTGGATAGGTACCAAGCCCCACTCACACACCAGGAAAGAGCCAATTCAATCCAGGCGTCTATTAATACCAGCTGGATTGTCACTGTGTCCCACTCACACACCAGGAAAGTGCCAATTAAATACAGACCTATATTAATGCCAGCAAGTCTGGTACTGAGCCCCAATCACACTCCAGCAAAGAACAGTTGGAGTGGTACTGAGTCCCAATCACAAAGCAGGAAAGAGCCAATTCAATCCAGGCCTCAATTAATAACAGCTGGAGTGGTACTGAATCCCACTCACACACCAGGGTAGAGCCAATTCTATCCAGACCTCTATGAATCCCAAATGGAGTGGTAGTGAATCCCACTCTCACAGCAGGAAATAATCAATTTGATCCAGGCATCTGTTAATACCAGCTGGACTGTTACTCAGTCCTACTGAAAGACAAGAAATGAGCCAATTCAATCCAGGCCCATCTTAATACAGGCGAGAGCTGTGCAGAGTCCCACACAGACCCCAGGAAAGAGACAATTGAATAAAGGCCTCTATTAATACCAGCTGGATTGGCACTCTGTCCCACTCACACACCAGGAAAGGGCCAATTCAATACAGGCCTCTATTAATGCCAGCTGGAGTGGCACTGAAACCACACACACACACCATGAAAGAGCTAATTCAATCCAGGCCTCTCGTAACTGCAGCTGAGCGGCACTGAGACTCACTCAAACACCAGGAAAGAGCTAATTCAATCCAGGCTTCTGTTAATACCAGCTGATTTGGCACTGAGTCCCACTCACACACCAGGAAAGAGCCAATCAATCCAGGCCTCGATAATGCCAGCTGGAGTGGCACTGGGTCCTTCTCACACGCCAGTAAAGACAGAAAGCAATCCAGGCCTCTATTAATACCAGCTGGAGTGGCACTGAGTCCCACTCAAACACCAGGGAAGAGCCAATTCATTCCAGGCGCCTCTTAATACCAGCTAGAGTCGTACTGCGTCCCACACACACACCATGAAAACACCAATTCTATCCAGGCCTCTATTAATACCAGCTGGAGTGGCACTGAGTCCCGCTCACACACTAGGAAAGAGCCAATCAATCCAGGCCTCTATTAATACCAGCTGGAGTTGTATTGAACACCACTCTCACACCAGGAAATAACCAATTAAATCCAGGCCTGTGTTCATACCAGCTGGACAGCTACTGAGTCCCACTCACACACCCGGAAAGAGCCAATTCAATCCAGGCCGCTGTTAATACCAGCTGGAGTGACACTGAGTCCCAGTCACACACCAGGAAAGAGCCAATTCAATACAGGCCTCTAGTAATACCCGCTGGAGTGGCACTGAGTCCCTCTCATACACCAGGAAAGAGCCAATTCAATACAGGCCCCTCTTAATACCAGCTGGAGTGGCACTGAGTCCCACTCATACACCAGGAAAGAGCCAATTCAATACAGGCCCCTCTTAATAACAGCTGGAGTGACACTGAGTCCCTCTCCACCTTCATTCCACCTCGCCCTCCACATACCCCTCCCCATCCCGCACTCCCCTCACTTACTCCTCCCCCCATCCTCCCACTCTCCCACTCCCCTCACTACTTTCCTTCCCCATCACGCCTCTCCCCTCTGCATCCATCACCCCTATGCCCTGCCCACGCCCCTCACCACACCTCTCCCCCACTGTCCTCAACCCCTTCCCTTCCTCGCATTCTCTTCCCCATTCCCCTCCCCCTCTCCTCCTATACTCTCCTACCCCATTCCCCTCCTCCACTCCACTCCCTCCCTTCCTCTTCCCCACTACCCTCCCCATACCACGTCTCCACCACCTCACCCTGTCCCCTCCACACACACCCCACCGCCACTCCCCTCACTCCCGTCCCCCACTCCCACTCCCCTCTTAATTCGTCTAACACCTCACCCCTCCCCACTCCATCCCTCTACTCCCTACTTCCATCCCCCTCCACCGCACCGCCCTTCCTCTCCCCTCCCCCTCCCCCACTTCACACCCCTACTCCCCTACCCCTCCCCCTATCCATCACCCCGGCCCTCCACCACTCCCTCCACCTCTCCCCTACATACTCCCCTCCCCACTCCCCTTCCCCACTTCCCTCCCTCTCTCCCTTTCCCAACTCCGTTTCCTCTGCCCCTGTCCCCTTCCCCCAACCCAATCCCCTACCCTTCCCAAATTCTCTTCGGCCTCCCGCCTTCCCTTCCCCCACTCCCGTCCCGCACCAACCCTCACCCACTCCCCTCACCCTCCACCCTCAATCCACCGCACCCCACCCCACTCCCCTCCCAAACACCCCTCCTCTACTCCCCTCCCGCACTCCCCTCCAAACCAGCCCTCCCCACGCCACTCCCCCACTCCCGTCTCCCATGCCGCTCCTCCAGTTCCCAGTCCCAGGCCCATTCCCGCTCCCCACACTCTCCACCCTCACCTGCCTACTGCCTCCCAAACACTCCACCACGACGACCACACTCCCTTCCCCCACTCCCTTGTTCCACTGCCCAGCCCCTCCCCAATCCCCTCCCCCACTCCCATCCTCCACTACCATCCCCAATGCCTTCCCGCCTCCCCTTACCCGACTCCCCCTAGTCCCTGCCCCACTCCCGTCCCGCACTAGTACTAGCCCTCTCCTCTCCCCTCTACATCAGTCCAACTCTCCCTCCCCCACATACCTACCCCCTCCCCCACTCTCCAACCCCTCCACCATTCCCGCCTCTACTCCTCCCCGTCCCCTCCCCTCCCACACTCCCTCTCTCCCACTCACCCCCACCTCCCTTCCCCCATTCTTCCACTCCCCTCCACTTCCCACACGCCCATTCCCTCCCCCACGCCCCACCCCCACACCCCTCCCCCACTGTCCTCACCCTCTCCCTCACTGTCCTCACCCTCTCCCTTCCCCCATTCCCCTCCCCCACACGCCTGACCCATTCCCCTCCTCCACTCCATTCTCCTCCGCCACTACCCACCCCACACCCATTCTCCACTACCCTCCCCCACTCCTGTCCAATCCCTCCCCCTCCCCCACTCTCCTCCCCACTCCCCTCCCCCACTCCCCAGCCCATTCCTCTAACTCCTCTCCCCACCCCCACTCCAACCCGCCACTCCCCTACCACCCCTCCCCTTCACCACACCCATCCTGTACTCCTCTCCCCCACACCCTCACCAATCCCCTCCCCAATCCCCTCCCCCTCCAACTCCCCCTCCCCTGCACCACTCCCATACAACCCTCTCCCAGGCCCTCCCCCACTCCTCTCTCTTCCGCCCGCTCCACCACACCCCTCCCCATTCCCCTCCCCCACTTCACTCCAACAACTCCCCCACTCCCATCCCTCCCTATCTACACGCCCAATCTCCACCCCCATTCTCTTCCCCACTCCCCTTTCTCCCGCCCCCTCTCCTACTCCACTGCCCCACTCCGCTCCCTTCCCCACTACCGTCCCCGACTCCCCTCCCCCACACTCCTCCCCCACTGTCCGCCCCCACTCCCCTTCCAGCCCACCCCTACTACACTCCCCACCGCCACCACACTGCTCATCCTCCCCACTCCCTTGCTCACTCCCCTCCCTAAACCACTCCCACACACCCGTTCTCACCCCTCCCCTCATCACTCCCCCACCCCAACCGCCACACCACGACACCACCCCAAGACCCTTCCCCCAATCGCTCACCCCACTCCCGTCCCCTCCCCCTCTCTCCTTTCCCCTCACCCGCCCCAATCCCCTCCCCTACTGCTCTTCATACTCCCATGCCGCACTTATCTTCGTCCTCCTTCACTCCCTTCCCCCACTTGCTCCCCCACTCTCTCCCGTCCCCTCACCCACTCCCCTTCCCCTCCCCAGTGCCCCCACGACCCTCCATCCCCACACACGCCCGTCCCCGTCTCCCCTCCCCAAACGCCTTCCCCAATGCCCTTTCCCAAACAGCCCTTCCGCACCCCCTCCCACACACCCCTCCCATACTCCCCGACACCCACGCCCATCACCCACTCCCCTCACACACTTCTACGCCGCTGCCCTCCCCCACCCTTCCCCATTCCCCTCCACAACTCCCCTCCCCCACTCCCCTCTTCCACTCCCCTCCCCCAGTCCCCTACTCCTCTCACACACAACCCCTCCCCCACTCCCCTGCTTCACTGCCCTGCCCCTGCACCATTCCCCTCCCCAACTCACCTCTCCACTCTCCTCCTCCACTCCACTACTCCCATCCTCACCATCCAACCCCCACTCCTCTACTCCACTCCCGTTCCCCACTACCCTTCCTCACTCCCCTCCCCGACTGCCTTGCCTTCAGTGCTCTGCCCTTCCCCTCCACCAATCCACTCCACCACTACTATTCGGCCTCACCCACTACCCTCCCCCACTGCTCTCCACTCCCTCCCCTTCCCACTCCCTCCCCACCCATCTCCCCACCCCCAATCCAATCCCACAAAACCTCCCCCACTCCTCTCACTCCTCCACTCGCCTCTCTCCCGTCCCTCTCCCCCACTTCCGTCCCGGACTACACTCCCCCACACCCATCCCTCACTGCCCGTCCCCACTCCCCTCCAACCCCTACCCATGCCTCACTCCCGCCACCTCACCAATCCCCTCACAAACACACCTCCCCTGATTCCGTCCCCACCCCACCCCATCCCAAACAGCCCTCCACCTCTCTCCCCCTCATACAATCCCCCTCCCCATCCCCCACCTGCCATCCTGCACTCACCTCCCCTACTCCCTTCCAGAACTCCTCTCCCGCACTCCTCACTGACTTACCCTCCCCTCCGCCTCTTCCCACTCTCCTTCACCCTACCACATCAGCCTCCCCACTTCCCTCACCCACTCCCCTTCCCCCACTCCCTTTCTTCAGCCCTATCCACAACTCCAGTCCCCCACACCTCACTTCCCTCCCCGACAACCCCAGTCTGCTCCCTCTCCCACCTCATACCGAGCCTCCCTCCCCAATCCTCTCCCTTGCCCCACTCCCCTACGCCACTCCCGTCCCCTCGCCACTACCCCACCTTCACACCACACCCCCACTCCCCACCCCCTCCCCATTCCCCCACACCCCACCCACACTCCCCACCCCTCTCCCCCTCATACCCCGTTTCCCTCCCCACAAGCCTTTCCTACCCCACTCCCCTACCCCACACCCGTCCCCTCGCCGCTACCCCACCCCCACACCTCACCCCTGCTCCCCACAACCCAACATCCCCTTCCCCACTCACATCCCCCACTGCCTCCCATACTCCCCCTCCTTTTCGCCCAGACCGCTCCCCCATACCCCTCGCCCACTCCCTTCGCCCAATTACCTTCCCCCTCCTGCACACCCCACCCCAATCCCCAAGCCCCTCCCCACCCCGTCCCAACTCCCCTGACCCTCCACCATTCCCATCGCTTCCACACTCCCCTCCCTACTCCATTCCACACTCCGCTCCCCCTCCCCGTCACTTCCCCCCCACTCACACAATACCCCTCCCCATCCCCCTCTCGCCATCCCGCACTCCCCTCCCCTACTCCCTTCCACCTCTCCTCCCCCGCACTCTATTATCGCACACCCCACTGACGTTCCCTCCCCCTCCTCCTATCCCCACTATCCTTCCCCCAACCACATCCCCTCTCCACTCCCCTCACCTACTCCCCTTCCCCCACTCCCCTCACTCACTCCCTTCCACCACTCCATTCCCCCTCCCCCTCTCAACTTCCCCCTCTCCATCTCCCCTCCCCTTGCTCCACTCGTCTTTGGCCTCCCCTCCCCTAATCCTCGTCGTCCTCCCCCACTCCCATCCTCCACTCCCCACCCCCACTCTCCCCGCACTCCTCTTCCACTATATCTTCCCCACTCTCCCTCCCCCACTGCCCTTCCCCACTCACATACCTCACTCCCGTCCTCTCCCCGAGTCCCACTCCCTCCAACAGTCTCCCTCCCCCATTCGTCCCCCACCCCTTCCCACTCCCTCCCTGACTCCCGCACTCCACGCCCCTCACGACACCCTCGCCCACTCGCCTCGCCCAATTCCCTGCCCCACTCCCCGTCCGATCCTCCACACCCCACCCCACTCCCATACCCCCTCCCCATTCCCATCGTCCTCTCCCCTGCCCTACTCCCCTCCCCCACTCTCTAACACGCTCCACTCCCACTCCGTTCAAATCTCTCCCCTTCCACATTCCTCTCCACATTCCCCTCATATCCATTCCACTCCCCCACTCCCCATCCCCCACTCCCCTCCCACACTCCCCCTCCCCATCTCCCTCTCCCCAACCCCCACACCTTCCCCCACTCCTTCCGCACTCCCCTCCCCAAATCCCACCCCCCTCCACACCCCCACTCCTCTCCCCTCCCACACTCGGCTCCATCACTCCCCTCCCCAACTCCCCTCCCCATACCCCTCCCCCACTCCCTTCCCTCTCCCTTCATCCACTCCATCCCCCTCTCTTCCCACTCCCCTCCACTCCCCTCTTCACTCCCCGACTACCATACCTACTCCCCCTCCCCATCAGCCTACCACCACTCCCCTCATCATTCCGCCACTAGCCTCCACACTGACCCTGCCCATCTCCACACCACCACACCCTCCCCTACTAACTTCCATCTCCCCAATCACACTCCTTTCCCTCTTCCCTTTCCCATCTCCTCCTCAACTCCCTGCCCCTCCCCTCTCCTCTCTAATTCCCCTCCCATTCCCCACTCGTTTCCCTCTCCCCCCCCACGCTGCTCCCCAACTCCCCGCCGCCACTCCCCTCCCCCACTCCCTTCCCCCTTCCCTCCCCCACTACCCTCACCACTCCCCTCCCATCTCACACTCACCTTCTTCTCCCCAATAAACTCCCCTCCCCTCCCCACTCTCCTCCCCCACTGTCCTCCACACCCCTCTTCAGCACGCAACCTTTGCAACTCCCATCCCCACTGCTCCCCCCTCCCCACTCCCTCCCAACTCCCCTACTTTCACCACTCCCCTCTCCACTCCACACCCACTGCCCCTACCTCACTTCACACACTCACTGCCCTTCCCCAACTCCCCTTCCCTACTCCCTCCCACCTCCCACTCTTCTCTCCGAGTCCACTCGCGCATTCCCCACACCCCTCCCTCACTCCTCTCTGCCGACTCCACACTACCCTCCCCCACTCCCCACTACTTTCCCGCACTCCCTCTCCCACACTGTTCCCCCTCACCCATACCCCCACCCCTCCCCTACTGCCTTCCCTCAAGTCCACTCTCCCTCTCCCTACTGCCCTTCCACACTCCCCTCCCCACTCCCCACTCCCCCAGTCCCCGCCCCCTCCTCTCCCTTCCCCCACTTCCTCCCCACTCCATCCCCCACTGCCCTCCCCACATCCCTGCTCCACTGCCCTGCCACACTCACTCCCCTCTCCCTCTCCCCTCCCCCTCCCCACACACAACACCCTCCCCAATCTCCTCCCCCACTCCCCTCCCCTACTCCCATCCCACACTCCCGTCCCTCACTCCCCTCCCCTACTCTCCACCCCCACTCCCCACCCCACTCCCTTCATTACTCCCCCACTACACTGCCCACTCACCCTCCTGATCTCACCGCCACACTCCCATTCCCCACTCCCTTCCCTCTCCCTTTTCCCCATCCCTGATCAACCCCTTTCCCCCCTCCCCCACATCGTTCCCTCTCCCCTTCCCACTCCCTTCCCCCTCCCCAACCCCACTACCCTCACCCACACCCTGCGCCCTCCCCTCCCCCACCCCCTTCCCTCCCGAAATCCCCCACTCCTCGCCCTCACTCCCTTCCTCTCCCCTCCCCAATCCCCTTCCCCACCCCACACCACTCCCCTCTTTTCCCCACTCCCCTTCTTTCCCCACTTCCCTCATCACTCTCCTGCTTTCCGCACTCCCGTCCTTTCCCCACTCCCCCACCACTGCATTCCTTTCCCCAACCCCCACTCCCTTCCCCTACCCCTCCCCAAACCCCTCCCGCATCCCCTCCTCACTCACCTCCTTTCCCCACTCTCCCCTTTCCCCATACCTCTCACCATTCCCCTCCTTTCCCCAGTGCACTCATCACTCCACTCCTTTCCCCACTCCCCTCACTACTCACCTCCCCGTCTGTCACTCTCATCCCGCCCTCTCCTCCCTCACTCCCTTCTGCACTCCCCTCCCCTCTCCCTACCCCCACTCCCGTACCCCACTTCACACGATCACTCCCCTTCCCCTAATCCCCTTCCCTACTCCCTCCCACTCTCCAACTCCTCTGTCCCATTCCCCTCCCCCACTCCCTTCCCTCCCAACTCCCCTTATCTACATCCCCATCCCACACACCGCCCCCATTCCTCTCTCCACATCCGTCCCCCACACCCCTACCCTCTCCCCACACCCCTAACCCGCACCCCACAGTCACTCCCCTCCCACACCCCGCAGCCCCCACTCCCGTAACAACTCTCCCCCTCTCCCCTCCCCTCCCACTCCCCTAACTCCGCACCCCCACCCACTAACACCGTACCCCCGCTCCCCTATCTCTCCTCGCCTCGTCACTGCATTCCCCTTCTCCCCTCCCACCCCAACACCTCCCCTCACGCGTCACCCCCGCTCCCTTCCCCCACTCCACCCCCTCACTCCTTCCCAACACCCCGGCCTCAACCCCTCACCCACTCCACTCCCTCGACCCCTCCTCTACACCACTCACACCCACTCCTTCCCCACACCCCTCCCCAATCCCTTCCCCGCTCGCCTCCCCCACACCTCCCCGACTGTCCTCGCCCCACTCCACTCCACTCCCCACCCTCCCTCACTCCCTCTCTCCCACTCCCATACCCCGCCTCCCTACCCCCTCCACAACTTCCCTTTCTTTTCACGCACTCCCTTCCCCCATTCACGCACTCACCTCCCCCACCCTGACTCCCTTTCCCTCTCCTACTCCTATAACCTCCCCACTCCCCAATCACCTGCCCCACTCACCTCACCCTGCCACCACATTTCCCCACTCCCCTCCTTTCCCCTCTCCCCTCCCTTTCCCACTGCCCTCCCCCACTCCCCTCCCCCTCTCCCGTACCCCACTCCACACACTCACTCTCATCTCCCAATCCCAACTCCACTCTCACCTCCCCTCCCTCCCCCACTCTCCTCTCCCACCTCCTCCTCCACTCCCATCCCTTGCACACATCCCTCGCAACTCCTCTCCCACACTGTCCTCCACTCCCAACTCCCCTCCTTTCAATACTCAACTGTCCACTCCCCCTCCACTCCCCTATCACTCCCCCTACCCCACTTCACACACTCACTCCCCTTCCCCCACTCCACTTCCCTACTCCCTCACCCTCTCCCACTCCTCTCTCCCAGTTCCCACTCCCATTACCCATTCCACTTCCCCACTCCTGTCCCGCACTCCCTCCCTCACACCCCTCACCCCTACTCTTCCCACACTACATTGCCCCAATCCCACTCTCCCTCCCCCACTCCCCACTCCCTTCCCCCATTTTCTCCCTACGCCCCCTTCGCTGCCCACCCCCACTCCCTTCCCCCACACCACTCTCACCTGTCCCAATCCCCTCCCCTGTCCCCTCCCAGACTCACCTCCCACACTCCCCTCCTCACTACAACCCCCGCTCCCCTCCCTTACCTCCCTGCTCCACTGCCCTGCCAACCCCACCCCCCTCCCACACACCCATTCCTCACTCCCTTCCATATTCCGCTCCACCTCAAGACCCTCCCCCTCTCTCACTCCCTTCCCCCTCCCCTGTCCCCTTCACCCTCCCCAATCCCACTCCCCTCCACCCTCCTCATCGTCCTCCCCTCACTCCCATTCTCCGCTACCCTGTCCCCTGCACTCCCCTCAGGAACATCTTACCGAATCCCCTACCCTCCATCCTCAGTCCACCTCTCACTCCTGCACAACCCTCCCCCTCCCCCACTCACCTCCCACACTCATCCCCAGTACCCTGGCTTCCCTGACTCCCTCTCCTCCACTCCCCTCCCCCACTTCCCTTCCCCCTCCCACACTCCCATTCCCTCCCCCACTCCCATACCCTCACGCACTCCCCATCACCACTCCCCACAACCACTCCCCACACCCACTCCACTCCCCCACTCTCGTCCAGCAGTCTCATCCCCTCTCCCCACTCCCACTCCACTCCGCACTCCCGTCCCGCAGCATTTCCCCTTCTTCCCAACCCTCCACCCTCAGTCCACCTCTCCTACCCCACACTGCTCCCCCTCTCCATGCCCCTCCGCCACTCCCCACTCCCATACCCTCCCCCACTAACCACTACCCCCTACACTCCCCTCCCCACTCCTTTCCCCGCATCCCTCCCCCACTCCCCTCCCGAACACCCCTCCCCCTCTCCCCTGCCCCACTCCCCTCCCGAGCTCCCCACTTGCCGCCCCACTCCCGCACGCCGCTACCGCACTCCGCTCCCCAAATCCCATCCTTCACTCCCCGGCGCACTACCCTCCCCACTCTCCCTCCCATCTCCCCACTCCCCTCCACCACTCCCCACTCCCCTCCCAAAATCCGCACTCAGCCCCCGCACTCCCCTCACACACTGCCGTCCTCTATTCCCCGTCCGCACTACCCTACCCGCTCACCCTCCCAACTCCCCTCCCGCACTTCACTCCCTCACTCCCCGGCCCATTTCCCTTAACTCTCCCCTCCCCTCCCCCACTACCTTCCCCCTCCCCTCCCCAAGTCCATAACACCCACTCCCCTCCCCCACTCCCTTGCCTAATCCCCTCACTTCTCCTCTCCTTTCAACACTCCCCTCTCCACTCCACTCTCCACTCCCCTCCCCTCTCCTATACCCCACTTCACACACTCGCTCCCCTTCCCCCACTCTACTCCTCTACTGCCTCCCACTCTCCCACTGCTCTCTCCCAGTTCCCTATCCCATTCCCCTCCCCATTCCGCTCCCCCTTTCCCCCTCCCCCATTCCCCCTTACCCTTTCCCCGTCCCCTCCTCTACCCCATTCCCCCACTCTACCTCGCCCTCCCCCACTCCGTTTTCCCCCTCCCATTTTCCCTCCCCCACTCCCCTCCCCTTCCCTCTCCCCTTCTCCAATCCCCTAACTCCGCACCCACTCCCCACTCCATTCCCCCACTCCGCTCCCACTCGAAAACCTCCCGTCACTCCTCTCCACTCCATTCCCCCACTCCCCTCCCTCCCCCAACTCCACCCCACCAACCCGTCCTCCAATCCTCTCCCCCACTCCCCTCCCCCACTCCCCTACTCACTCGCCTCCCCCACACCCGTCCCTCACTCCCCTCGCCCACTCACCTGCCCAGACCCTCACAATTCCCATCCCCTACCACCTCCCAACTCCCTTCCTTTCCCCACTCTCCTCTCCCGTCTTCACTCCACTATCCACACCAATCTCCATTCCCCTCCCCTCTCCCCTCCCCTCTCCCCTACTCCACTTAACACACACTCACTCCCCTTCGCGCACTTCACCTCACTACTCCCTCCCTCTCTCCCACTCCTCCCTCCCAGTCCATTCTCTCATTCCCCTCACCATTTCCCCTCCCCTTTCTCCCATTCCCCTTCCCCACACACCTCCGCTTCTCCCTGTCCCCCACTTCCCTCCCCTCCCCCTCTCCCTCTCTACTCCCGCACTCCCCTAAGCCCACACCCCCACTCCCCTAACTCGGCACCCCAGTCCGCTAACGTCGCACTCCCTCCCAACTCCATTACACCGATTCCCGCTCTCCCCTAACTCCTCCCCTCACTCCACTCCAATCCATTCCCCCACCCATCTCCCTCCCCGACTCCTCCCCCAACCCGTCCACACAAACCTCCCCCACAATCCCCTCCTACACACCTCTCCCCCACTCCCTCAGCCAACTCCCCACCCCCACTCCTCTCCCGCATTCCCCTCCTCCACTCCACACCCCAACCCATCCCCTTCCCCACACCCCCTTCCCCTACTCCCCTCCCCACTCCCCTCCACACTCCTCTCCCCCACTCTCCCCTCCCACGCACCTCCCCAACACATCCCCTCCCCCAGTCCACTTCCCCGCAACCCTCCCACTAACTCTCACATCCCCCACTCCCCTCCCACCACCACTCCCGTCCCCAACTCGCGTCCCCGCTCCTCCCCGCACACCCCCTCCCGTCTCCCATCCCCTTCACCACTCCCCTTCTCCTCCCCAGTCCCCTGCCTCACCAGCACACTCCTTCCCCTCCCTCAACCCCTCCCCCACCCCACCCGCCTCCCCTACTCACTCTCCCGTCCCCACTCCCCTGCCCCACTGCCTTTTCCAACACCCCTCCCCCACCCGCTCCCCCATCCCTTCCTCCATTCCTCTCCTCCACTCCCATGCCCCTCTGCCCTCTCCAACTCCCCTCCCCTACTGCTACCACACACCCCTCCCCCACTCGTCTCCCCCTCCTCTCTCCCACTCCCCTCCCCAACCCCTCCCCTCCCCTTAACCCTCCCCCGCTTCTCTCTCCCACTGCTCACCCGCACTCCCCTCCCACACTCCCCTCCCTCACACACCTCCCCCAAATCCTTCCCCTCTCCATCCCCTACTCCTCCCCAATCTCCTCCTCCACGCGTCTCCCCCACTCCCTGCTACCACTCCCTCCCCCTCTACCCTCTCCCACTCCCCTCCACACTCCGCTCCCAAACAACCCCTCACCCACTCCCCTCCCCCACTCTCCATTCCCTCCCCTCTCCCCTCCCATCTCCCCTACCCCACTTAACACACAGTCACTCCCCTTCCCCCACTCCCCTTCCCTACTCCCTCCCTCTCTCCTACTCCTCACTCCCAGTCCCCTCTCCCATTCCCCTCACCATTTCCCCTTCCCCTTTCTCCCTCTCCCTTTCCTCACACTCCCCTACTCCCCTTCCCCACGCACCTCCACTTCTCCCTCAACCCCACTCCCCTCCCCTCCCCCTCCCTCTCCCCTACTGCACTCCCCTAACTCCATACGACAACACCCCTAACTCCGCAACCCAGTCCCCTAACGTCGCACTCCCTCCCGACGCCATTACTCTACACCCCACACTCCCCTAACCCCTCCCCTCACTCCTCTCCAATCCATTCCTCCACTCCTCTCCCTCCCTGATCCCTCCCCCGAACCCGTCCACCCACTCCTCCCCCACACTCACCTCCTCCACACCTCTCCCCCACTCCATCCTCCCTCTCCCCTCCCACCACTCCTCTGCCGCACTCCCATCCTCCACTCCCCTCACCAACCCATCCCCTTCCCCCAACCCTACTCCCCTCCCCACTCCCCTCCACACACCTCTCCCCACTCTCCCCTCCCACTCACCTCCCCAACACTTCCCCTCCCCCACTCTCCTGCCCTGCTACCCTCCGTCAAACTCTCCCATCCAACACTCCCCTCCCATCACCACTCCCGTCCCCAACTCGCGTTCCCCACTCGCCTCCCCAAACCCCCTCCTGTCTCCCCTCCGCTTCCCCACTCCCCTTCTCTTCCCCAATCCACTGCCTCACCAGCGCTCTCCTTCCCCTCCCACAACACCCTCCCCCACACCATTGGCCTCCCCTATTCCCTCGCACGACACCTACTCCCTGGCCCCACTGCCCTTTCCCACACCCCTCCCCAACCCGTCCTCCATTCCTCTCCTCCACTCCCATGCCCCTCTGCACTCTCCAACGCCCCTCCCCTATTCCTACCCCACTACCCTCCCCCATTCGTCTCCCTCCTCTCTCCCACTCCCCTCCCCAATCCCTACCCTCCCCCACTTCTCTCTCCCACTCCTCTCCCGCACTCCCCTCATCCACTCCCCTCCCGCTCTCACCTCCCCCAAACCCTCCCCCTCCCCATCCCCTACTCCTCCACCACTCCCCTCCACGCGTCTCCCCCACTCCCTCCTACCACTCCCCTCCTACCACTCCCCTCCCCAAACACCCCAACCTCCCACTCCCCTCCCCCAACTCTCCTCCCAACACCACCCTCCCCACACCCCTCCCCATGTTCCTCTCCCAAACACCCCTCTACTACTCTCCTACCCTCCCCAATCCCCTCCCTAACTCACCTCCCCACCCCCTCACCCTCCCCCTCCCCCATACACCTCCCCATCCCCTTCCACACACTCCTCTCCCCCACCCCCTCTCCTGCTCCCCTCCACAACCCATCCCCTCTCCCACTCCCCTGCCCACTCTCCTCCCTACTCCCCTCCAGACTCCCCTCCAGATTCTGGTCCAGAAACCCCCTCCAGAAATTCCCTCCCCACTCCCCACCCCACGCCCCTCCCCACTCCCCTCCAGACACCCCTCCCCATTCACCTTCCTGGTCCTCTCCACCACTCCATTCCCTCTCCCCTCCCCTACTCCGTTCCCAGTCCACTCCTCACCCCCTCGCCAGCTCGCCTCCCCTCCCCTCTCCCTTCCTCTCCTCATTCCCCTACCCGCACACCTCTCCCCTCCCCAACACCCCGCCCTCCCCTCCCCTGCCCAACTCCCCTCCCCCTACCCTCCACTACACCCCTACCCCTTCCCTCTGCCCTCTCCCTTTTGTCCCTCACGTCCCTGCCGACTCGCCTCCCCGCCCCATTCACCACCCCCACTCCCCCACACACCTTTCCCTTCACCCCTCCCCCAAAACTCTCTCCCACTCCCCTTGCCCACTTCCCTCCCCCAATCCCCTCACCCCACTTTCCTCCCCCACCCCCTCCCCCACTACCCTCTCCCACTTCCCTCCCCCTCTCCCCTCCCCCTCTTCCCTCCCTAATCCCCGAACTATCCCTCACAACGCACTCTCCACTCTCCCACTCCTGTCCCCACAACCTCCCCGGAACTGCCCCTGTCCCACTACCTTCTCCCTTTCCTCTCCCAATCGTCTACCCTACCCCACTCCCCCATGGCCACTTTCCCCTCCCCACTTCGCTCCCCCACTCCCCTCCCCCACTTCCCTCCCCAAACCCCCTCTCCCCCAGTCCCCTCTCCCCCACTCCCCACACCCACTCCCCTTCCACACTCCCCTCCACGCTCTCGTCTCGCCCACTCCCCTATCCCGCAGTGCATTCCACGCACCCACCACTGTGTGTAAAGAACCTACCTCTGACATCTCCCCGAAACCTTCCTCCAATCACCTTAAAATTATGCCCCCTGGTGGTAGCCCATTCCACCCTGGATACCCACTCTATCTTTGCCTCTCATCATCTTGTACCCCTCTATCAAGTCACCTCTCATCCTTCTTCGCTCCAATGAGAAAAGCCCTAGCTCCCTCAACCTTTCATCATAAGCCATGCCCTCCAGTCCAGGCAGCATCCAGGTAAATCTCCTCTGCACCCTCTCTAAGGCTTCCACATCCTTCCTGTAATGAGGCGACCAGAACTGAACACAATATTTCAAGAGTGGTCTAACCAGGGCTTTATAGAGCTGCAGCATAACCTCGCAGCTCTTAAACTCAATCCCCCTGTTAATGAAAGTCAACCCTATCAACTTGGGTGGCAACTTTGAGGCATCTGATGACGTGGACCCAAAGATCCCCCTGTTCCTCTACACTGTCAAGAATCCTGTCTTTAAGCATGTATTCCGCACTCAAATTCGACCTTCCAAAATGAATCCCTTCACACTTTTCCCGTTTGAAATTCATCTGCAACTTCTCAGCCCAGCTCTGCATCCTGTCAATGTCCCGTTGCAACCTACAACAGCCTTCCCACTATTCACAACTCCAGCAACCTTTGTGCCATCGGCAAACTTACCAACCCAGCCTTCCACTTCCTCATCCAAGTCATTTATAAAAATCACAAAGGGAAGAAGCCCCACAACAGATCCCTGCGGAACACCACTGGTCACTGAGCTCCAGGCTGAATGCTTTCCATCTTCTACCACCCTCTGTCTTCTATGGGCCATCCTATTCTGTATCCAGACAGCCAAATTTCCCTGTATCCCATGCCTCCTTACTTTCTCAATGTGCCTACCATGGGGAACCTAATCAAACGCCTTGCTAAAATCCACAAACACCACATCCACTGCTCTTCTTCATCGACGTGTTTTGTCACAACCTCAAAGAATTCAATAAGGCTTGTGAGGCATGACCTGTCCCTCACAAAGCCATGCTGACTATTTCTAATCAAACTATGCTTTTCCATATAATCATAAATCCTGTCTCTCAGAATCCTCGCCAATAATTGGCCCACTACCGACGTAAGACTGACTAGTCTATAATTCCCAGGGTTATCCCTATTCCCTTTCTTGAACAAGGGAATAACATTTGCCACCCTCCAATCATCTGATATTACTCCAGTGGAAAGTGAGGATGCAAAGATCATTGCCAAAGGTGCGGCAATCTCTTCCTTCGCTTCCCATAATAACCTTGGGTATATCCCTTCTGGCACCGGGGACTGATCTTTCCTCATATCTTTCAAAATTTGCAGCACATCCTCCTTCTTAACATCAATCTGATCGAGCATATCAGCCTGTTTCACGCTGTCCTCACAAACAACAAGGTCCCTCTCACCAGTGAATACTGTGGCAAAGTACTCATTTAGGACGTCGCCTACCTCATCCAACTCCAGACACAAGTTCCCTCCACTATCCCTGATCGGCCCTACACTCACTCTGGCCATCCTCTTGTTCCTCACATAAGTGTAGAACGCCTTGGGATTTTCCTTAATGCTAACCGCCAAGAATTTATCCTGTCCCCTTCCAGCTCTCCGAAGTCCATTTTTCAGTTCCTTCCTGGCTACCTTGTAACCCTCTGGAGCCCTGTCTGATCCTTGCTTCGTCAACCTTAAGTTATCTTCCTTCTTCCTCTTTACTAGCTGTTCCACATCTCTTGTCATCCAAGGTTCCTTCACCCTACCATACCTTCCTTGCCTCATCGGGACAAACCTATGCAGCAGTCGAAGCAAGTTTTCCCTCAACAACCTCCACATTTCTGTCGTGCATTTCCCTGAGAAGATCTGTTCCCAATTTTAGCTCCCCACTTCCTGCCTAATAGCATTGTAATTCCCCCTCCCCAATTAAATATTTTCCCATCCCGTCTGCTCCTCTACCTCTCCATGACTATAGTAAAGGTCAGGGAGTTGTGATCACTTTCACCGAAATGCTCTCCCACCGAGAGATCTGCCACCTGGCCTGGTTCGTTGTCAAGCACCAAATCCAACATAGCCTCCCCTCCAGTCAGCCGATCTACATATTGAGTCAGGAAACCTTCCTGGTCACACCTGACAAAATCTGCTCCATCCAAACTATTTGCACTAAGGAGGTTCCAATCAATATTAGGGAAGTTGAAGTCACCCATGTCAACAACCCTGTTACTTCTGCATCTTTCCAAAATCTGCCTCCCAATCTGTTCCTCCGTGTCTCTGTTGCTATTGGGGAGTCTATAGAAAACAGCCAATAAGGTGACAGCTCATTGCCTGGTTAAGAATTCCACCCATTCTGACTCAGTAGACAAACCCTCCTCGACAACCTCCCTTTCTGCCGCTGTGATATTATCCCTGATTAGCAATGCCACTCACCAACCTCTTTTACCTCCCTCCCTATTCCTTTAAAACATCTCAACCCCGGAACATCCAACATCCATTCCTGCCCCTGTGATATCCACGTCTCCGTAATGGCCACAACATCATAGCTCCAAGTACTGATCCATGCTGTAAGTTCATCACCCTTATTCCTGACACTTCTTGCGTTAAAATGGACACACTTCAACCTATCATATTGGTTGCAACTTTGCCCTCTCAACTGTCTAACCTTCCTTACTGACTCTCTGCACGCTGTATCTGTCTGTTCTACAGCTACCGCATCCACTGATCCGTAGCTCCGGTTCCCATCCCCCTGCTAAACTAGATTAAACCCTCCCGAAGAGGTCGAGCAAATTTCCCGCCCAGGATATTTGTGCCCCTCCGGTTCAGATACAACCCATCCTTCTTGTACAGGTCCCACCTTCCCCAGAGGAAATTGGCTCCTTCCTTATTTTTGGAGGGACTCAGTATAACTCCAGCTGCTATCAGTAGACGGTTGGATTGAATTGTCTCTTTCCTGCTATGTGAATGGTACTCAGTACCACTCCAGCTGTTATAAATAGAGGCCTGGATTGAATTGGCTCTTTCCTGGTGTGTGAGTGGGGTTCAGTGCCACACCAGCTGGTAGTATTAGTCGGCTGGTTTGAATCAGTACTTCCCTGGTTTGTGAGTGGGGTTCAGTACAACTCCAGCTGCTATTAAAAGAGCCCTGGATTGAATTGTCTCTTTTCTGGTGCTCAGTGAAACTCCAGCTGGTATTACTATGGGCCTGGATTGATCTGGCTCTATGCTGGTGTTTGACGGGGTACACTACCAATCCAGCCAGTATTAACAGAGGCCCTGATTGAGTTGGTTCTTTCCTATTGTGTGAATGGTGTTCACTAACACTCCAGCTGGCATTATTAGAGGCCTGGATTGAATTGGCTCTTTCCTGGAGTGTGGGTGGTGTTCAGTACCACGCCAGCTCGTATTGATACAGGGCTGTATTGAATTGGCTCTTTCCCGGTGTGTGTGGGACTCAGTTCCAATCCAGCTGGTATTGATACAGGCCTGTTTAGAATTGGCTCTTTCCTGGTGAGTGAGTGGTGCACAGTCCGACTCCAGCTGTTATTGATAGAGGCCTGGATTGAATAATTTCTTTCCTGGTGTGTAACTGGGGCTCAATACCTCTCTGGCCGGTATTAAAAGTGTCATGGATTGAAATGTCTCTTTCCTGGTGTTTGAGTGTTTTTCAGTAACACACCAGCTGGTCTTAATAGAGACCTCCATTGAATTGACTCCTTCATTGTGTTTGAGTGGGGTTCAGTAACACTCCAGCTGGTATTAGTTGGGGGCTGGATTGAATTGTCTCTTTCCTGGTGTGTGAATGGGACTCAGTACCACTGCAGCTGGCATGAATAGAGGCCTGGATTGAATTGGCTCTTTCCTGGTGTGTGAGTTGTGCTCAGTAACAATCCAGCTGGTGTTGTTAGAGGCTGCAATAGAATTGGCTCTTTCCTGGTGTGTGAGTCGAGTCAGTGAGACTCCAGCTGGTATTAATGTGAGGCTGGATTGAATTGGCTCTTTCTTGGAGTGTGCATGGTGTTTGGTACCACACCAGCTCGTAGGAATAAAAGGCTGGATTGAATTGGTTCTTTCCTGATGAGTGCGTGGAGCTCAGTATCACTCCAGCTGGTAATAATAGAGTCCTCTATTAAATTGGATTTTTCCTGGTGTTTGAGTGTGGTTCAGTAACACTCCAGCTGTTATTAGTAGAGTCCTGGATTGAATTGGCTCTTTCCTGGTGTTTGACAGACGATCAGTACCACTCCAGCTGGTTCTAATAGAGGCCTGGATTGAATTGGCTCTTTCCTGGTGTGTGAGTGGTGTCAGTGACACTCCAGCTGGTATTAATGTCGGCCTGGATTGAATTGGCCCTTTCCTGGCAGGTGAGTGGTACTCAGTACCACTCCATCAAGTATTAATAGCGTCCTGGATTGCATTGGCTCTTTCCTTGTGTGTGCATGGGGTTCAATACCTCTCCAGCTGGTAGTAATTGTGGGCTGGGTTGAATTAGCTCCAACAATGTGTGTGAGTGGCGCTCGGTACCACTTCAGCTGGTAGAAAAAGAGTGTTGGATTGAATTGTCTCTTTCCTGGTGTGTGAGTGGAACTCAGTACCTCTCCAGCTGGTATTAATAGGGTCCTGGATTGAATTAGATATTTCCTGCTGTTTGAGTGGGGTTCAGTAACTCTCTAGCTGGTATTAACAGACTCATACATGGAATTGGATTTTTCCTGCTTTTTTAATGGGACTCAGTACCAATCCGGCTGGTATTCGTCGAGGGCTCGATTGAATTGTCACTTTCGTGCTGCGTGAGTGGGCTTTAGTACCACTCCAACTGGTATTAATGGAGGCATGGATTAAATAGGCCCTTTGCTGGGGTGCGAGTGGGAGAGAGTGCGACTTCAGCAGGTATTAATAGAGGGCTGCATTGATTTGTCTCTTTCCTGGTGTGTGGGTGGTGCTCTGTACCACTACAAATGGTATTAATAGGGGGCTGGATAGAGTTGGCTCTTCACCGGTGTTTGCGTGGTGCTCAGTAGCACTCTAGCTGTTATTAAAAGAGGCCTGGATTGAATTTGCTCTTTCCTGGTGTGTGAGTGGTTCACAGTACCACTCCAGCTGCTATTAATAGAGGCCTGGATTGAATAATTTCTTTCCCAGTGTGTGACTGGGGCTCAGTTTCACTTTATCCGGTATTTAAAAAGTCCTGGATTGAAATGGCTCTTTCCTGGTTGTTTAATGAGATTCAGTGCCACTCCCACTCGTTTTAATGAAATCCTGGATTGAATTGGCTCTTTCCTGATGCGTGAGTGGAACTCAGTCCCTCTCCAGCTGGTATTAATAGACCTCCTCATTGAATTGGAATTTTTCTGGTGTTTGAAGGCGTTTCAGTAATACTCCAGCTGATATTAGCTGAGTCCTGGATTGAACTGGCTCTTTCCTGGTGTGTGATTGGGGTCAGTAACACTCCAGCTGGTATTAATGTGGGCCTGGATTGAATTGGCTCTTTCCTGGTGTGTGAGTGGGACTCAGTACCACTCCAGCTGGTATTAATAGAGGCCTAAATTGAATTGGCTCTTTCCTGGTGTTTGGGTGGGGTTCAGTGTCACTCAAGCTGGTATTGACACAGTCCTGTATTGAATTGGCTCTTCCCTGGTTTGTGAGTGGAACTCAACACCTCTCCAGCTGGTATTAATAGACCCCTGGATTGATTTGGATAATTTCAGGTGTTTGAAGGAGTTTCAGTAATACTCCAGCTGTTATTAATTGAGTCCTGGGATTGAAGTGGCTCTTTCCTGGTCTTTAACTGGGACTCAGAACCACTCCAGCTGGTAGTAATGGAGGCCTGGTTTGAACTGTCTTCTTCCTGCTTTTTTAGTGGGACTCAGTACCACTTCAGCTGGTATTAGTAGAGGGCTGGATTGAATTGAAACTTTCCTGGTGTGTGTGTGGGGCCAATGTCACTCCACCTGGTATTAATGTGGGTCTGGTTTGAATTAGCTCTTTCCTGGTGTGTGACGGGATTAACAGAGGCCTGGATTGAGTTGGCTCTTTGCTGGTGTGAGTGGAGAACTGTACCACTCCAACTGGCATTAACAGAGGACTGGAATGAATTGGCTCTTTGCTGGTGAATGAGCGGGGTTCAGTTCCACTCAAGCTAGAATTGATACAGGCCTGCATTGAATTGGCTCTTTCCTGGTGTGTGAGTGGAACTCAGTCCCTCTCCAGCTGGTATTAATAGACCCCTGGATTGAATTGAAAATTTTCTGGTGTTTGTAGGGAGTTTCAGTAACACTCCAGCTGATATTAATAGCGTCCTGGATTGAACTGTCTCTTTCCTGGTGTGTGATTGGGCCTCAGTACCACTCCAGCTCGCATTAATAGAGGCCTGGATAGAATTGTCTTCTTCCTGCTTTTTTAGTGGGACTCAGTACCACTGCAGTTGCTATTAGTAGAGGGCTGGATTGAATTGTGTCTTTCGTGCTGTATGAAGGGGACTCAGTACGACTGCAGCTGGTATTAATAGAGGCCTGGATTGAATTGGCTCTTTCCTGGCGTGTGTGTCAATGTCACCCCAGCTGGTGTTAATGTGGGTCTGGATTAAATTGGATCTTTCCTTGTGTGTGACGGGGTTCACTATCATTCCAGCCAGAATTAACAGAGGCCTGGATTGAGTTGGCTCTTTGCTGGTGTGATTGGGACTCAGTTACAATCCAGCTGGTATTGAAACAGGCCTGCATTGAATTGGCTCTTTCCTGGTGTGTGGGTGGAACTCAGTACCACTCCAGCTGGTATTAATAGAGTCCTGGAGAGAATTGTCTCTATCGTAGTGTTTGAGTGGGGTTCAGTAACACTCAAGCTGGTATGAATAGAGGCCTGGATTGGATTGGCTCTTTCCCGGTGTGTGAGTGGGGTCAGTGATACTCCAGCTGGTATTAATGTGAGCCTGCACTGAGTTGGCTCTTTCCTGGTGTGTGATCTGGGTTCAGTACCTCTCCAGCTGGTATTAATAAAGTCCGGGATTAAAATGTCCCTTTTCGGGTCTTTGAGTTGGACTCAGTACCGCTTCAGCTGGTATTAATTAGGCCTGCATTGATGTGGCTCTTTCCTGCCGTGTGAGTGGGACACTGGACCACTCCAGCTGGTATTAATATAGTCCTGTATAGAATTGGCTCTTTCGTGGTGTTTGAGAGGGGTTCAGTACCACTCCAGCTGCTATTCATAGAGGCTGGGATTGAATTATCTCTTTCGTGGCGAGTGAGTGGTGCTCAGTACCTCTCCAGCTGCTATTAATAGAGGCCGGGATTGAATTGTCTGTTTCCTGGTGTGCGACGTGGTACACTACCAATCCAGCCGGTATGGACAGAGGCCTGGATTGAATTGGCTCTTTCCTGGTGCGTGAGTAGGGTTCAGTACCACTCCAGCTGGTATTAATCGTGCCCAGGATTGAATTGGCTCTTTCCCGGTGTGTGAGACGGGTTCAGTACCAATCTAGCTGGTATTAATAGAGGCCTGGATTGAATTGGCTCTTTCCTGATGTGTGAGTGGGAGTCAGTTCCACTCCAGCTGGATTTATTGGAGACGTGGATTTAATTGGCTCTTTCCCAGTGTGTGAGTGGGAGTTAATTCCACTTCAACAGGTATTAATAGAGGCCTGGATAGAAGAGGGTCTTTTCTGGTTTTTGTGCGGGGCTCAGTTGCACTCTAAATGTTATTAATAGAGGCCTTGATTGAAATGGCACTTCTCTGATGTGTGGGTTGGTTTAGTACCACTCCCGCTTCTATTAATAGCGCCCTGGATTGAACTGGCTCTTTACTGGTGTGTGAGTGGGACTCTGTGCCACTCCAGCTGGTATTAATGGAGGCCTGCATTGAATTGGCTCCTTTCTCATGTGTGAGTGGGACTCAGTACCACTCCACATGCGGTTAATAGCGCCCTGGATTTAACCGGCTCTTTACTGGTGTTTGAGTGGGAATCACTACCACTCCAGCTGGTATTAATGGAGACCTGGTTTGAATTGTCTCTTTCCTGTTGTGTGAGTGGGACTCAGTACCACTCCAGCTGGTATGAATCGAGGCCTGGATTGAATTGGCTCTTACTTGATGTATGAGCGGGGCTCAGTACCATTCCAGCTGGTATTATTTGAGGCTTGGATTGGAATGGCCCTTGCCTGGTGTGGGAGTGGGAGTTTATTACACTGCAGCGGGTATTAACAGAAGCCTTGATTCAATTGGCTCTTTCCTGAGGTGTGAGTGGTACTCAGTTCCACTCGAGCTAGTATTAATAGAGACCTGGATTTAACTTGTTCTTTCTTGGTCTGTGATGGGGCTCAGTACCAATCCAGCTGGTATTAATTGATCCCGGGATTGAATTGGCTCATTCCTGTTGTGTGAGTACCGTTCAGTACCACTTCAGCTGCTATTAATAGCGCCCTGGATTAAATTGGCTCTTTCCTGGTGTGTGAGTGGGACTCAGTACCACTCCAGCTGGTATTAATTGAGTTCTGGATTGAATTGGCTCCTTCCTGGTGTGTGAGTGGGGCTCTGTAGCACTCCAAATGTTATTAATAGAGACCTGGATTTAATTTGCTCTTTCCTGGTGCGCGAGTGGGAGTTAATTCCACTCCAGCTGGTATTAATAGAGGCCTGGATTCAATTGGCTCATTTCTGGTGTGTAAGTGGGACTCAGTACCACTCCAGCTGATATTAACTGAGGCTTGGTTTCCATCGGCTCCTTCCTCATTTGTGAGTTGGACTCAGTGCCACCTCATCTGGTATTATTAGAGGCCTGGATAGAAGTGACTCTTTCCTGGTGTGTGAGTGGCACTGAGTGCCACTGCAGCCGTTATTAATGGAGGCCAGGATTGAAGTGACTCTATCCTGGTGTGTGAGTGGGACTCAGTACCACTCCAGCTGGTATTATTAGATGCCTAGATTGAATTGGCTCTTTCCTGGTTCGTGAATGGGTGTTAATTCCATTCCAACTGGTATTAATAGAGGCCTGGATAGAATTGACTATTTTCTGGTTTTTGAGTTGGGTTCAGTACCACTCTAGCGCCCTGGACTGAACCGGCTCTTTACTGGTGTGTGAGTGGGACTCACTGCCACTCCAACTGGTATTTATAGAGGCCTGAATTGCAGTGGTTCTTTCCTGGTGTGCGACTGGGAGGCAGTACTACTCCAGCTGGTATTAATAGAGCCCTGGATTGATTTGGTGCTTTCCTGGTGTGTGAGTGGGAATCATTACTAATCCAAACGTTATTAATCGAAGTCTGGTTCGAATTGGCTCTTTTCTGGTGTGTAAGTGGGACTCAGTACCACTCCTGCTGGTACTTATAGAGGCCTGGATTGAAGTGACTCTTTCCTGGTGTGTGCGTGGTGCCCAGTGCCACTCTAGCTGGTATGAATAGAGGCCTGGTTTGAATTGTCTCTTTCCTGTTGTGTAAGTGGGACTCAGTAGATTTCCAAATGTTTTTAATAGAGGCCTGGATTGAATTGGCTCTTTCTTGTTATGTGAGTGGGAGTCAGTATCAGTCCAGCTGGTATTAATAGAGGTCTGAATTGAATTGGATCCTTCCTGGTGTGTGAGTGGGACTCAGTACCACTCCAGCTGGTATTATTAGATGCCGAGATTGACTTGGCTCTTTCCTGGTGTGTGCGTGATACGCAATGCCTCTCCAGCTGGTATAAACTGTGGCTTGGATTCAATTGGCTTTTTCCTGGTGTGTGAGTGGGGCTCCGTAGCACTCCAAATGTTATTAATAGAGACCTGGATTGAATTGGCTCTTTTCTGGTGCGTGAGTGGAACTCTGTACCACTCCAGCTGCTATTAGTGGTGAACAGGATTGAATTGGCTCTTTTCTGGTTTGTGATTGGGAATTAATTCAACTCCAACTGATATTAATAGAGGCATGGATACAATTGGCTCTTTCCTGGGGGGTGTGTGGGACTCAGTACCATTCCAGCTGGAATTAATTGAGGCTTGGATTGCATTGGCTCTGTCTAGTGTGTGAGTTGGGTTCAGTACCACTCCAGCTGCTGCTAATAGCGCCCTGGTTTGAACTGGCGCTTTCCTGGTGTGTAAGTGGGACTCAGTGCCACTCCAGCTGGTATTAATAGAAGCCTGGATTAAATTTGTTCTTTCCTGTTGTTTGAGTGGGGCTTAGTGCCTCTCCACCTGGTATTAGTAGATGCCTGTATTGAATTGGCTCCTTCTTGTTGTGTGAATGGGACTCAGTAGAGCTGCAACTGTTACTAATCGGGGCCTGGATTGAATTGGCTCTTTCCTGGTCTGTGAGTCGGGCTCAGTGGTACTCCAAATGTTATTAAAATAGGCCTGGAATAAAATGGCTCTTTTCTGGTGTGTGAGTGGGGTTCAGTACCACTCCAACTGGTGTTAGTATAGGCTTGGAATGAATTGGCTCTTTCCAGGTGTGTGCGTTGAACTCAGTCACACTCCAGCTGGTTATAATAGAGACCTGGATTGAATTGGCTCATTTCTGGTGTGTGAGTGGGAGTCAGTAACGCTCCAGCTGGTACTAATAGAGGTCTGGATTGAAATAGCTCTTTCTTGGTCTGTGAGTGGTACTCAGTACCTCTCCAGCTGGTATTAATCGAGGCCTGGAATGAATTGGCTCTTTCCTGGTGTGTGAGTGGGCTTCAGTAACACTCCAGCTGGTATTAATACAGGCCTGCATTGGATTGGCTCTTTCCTGGGGTATGAGTGGGAGTTAATTCAACCCCAGCTGGTATTAACAGAGGCTTGGATTCAATTGGCTCTTTCCTGGGGTGTGAGTGGGAACTAATTCAACTCCATTTGGTATTAATAAAGGCCTGGATTCAATTGGCTCTTTCTTGGGGTGTGGGTGGTACACGGTACCACTCGAGCGGGTATTAATAGAGACCTGGATTTAATTTGTTGTTTCCTGGACTTTGAATGGGGCTCAGTACCTGTTCAGTTGATATTAATTGATGCCGAGATTGAATTGGCTCATTCCTGGTGCATGAGTGGGAGTTAATTCCACTCCAACTGGTGTGAATAGAGGTGTGGTTTGAATTGACTCATTCCTGTTGTGTGATTGGGAATCAGTACCACTCCAGCTGGTATTAATAAAGGCCTGGATTGAATTGGCAATTTCCTGGTGTGTGAGTGGAACTCAATACCTCTCCAGCTGGTATTAATAGAGGTCTGGATTGAATTGGCTCTTTCCTGGTGTGTGAGTGGGCCTCAGTGCCACTCCAGCTGGTATTAATACAGACCTGGATTGAATTGGCTTTTTCCTGGTGTGTGAGTGGGACTCAATACCTCTCCAGCTGGTATTAATACAGGCCTGGATTTAATTGGCTCTTTCCTGGTTTGTGTGTGTGGCTCAGTACCACTCCAGCTGGTATTAATGGCGCCCTGGATTGAATTGGCTCTTTCCTTGAGTATGAGTGGGAGTCAGTAACGCTCCAGCTGATATTAATAGAGGTCTGTATTGAATTGGCTCTTCCCCAGTGTGTGAGTGGGCCTCGGTGCCACTCAAACTGGTATTCATACCGACCTGGATTGAATTGGCTCTTTCCTTGTGTGTGAGTGGGATTTAATTCAACTTCATCTGGTATTAATAGAGGGCTAGATTGATTTGGCTCCTTCCTGGTGTGTGAGTGGGACTCAGCGCAACTCCAGCTGGTATTAATAGAGGCCTTTATTGAATTGGCTCGAACTGGTATTAAAGGAGGCCTGGATTGCATTGGCTCCTTCCTCATGTGTGACTGGGACTCAGGCCACTCCAGCTGTTATTAAGAGACCTGGGTTGTATTGGCTCTTTCCTGGTGCGTGAGTGGGAATTAATTCAACTCCAGCTGGTATGAATAGAGGCCTGGACAGAATTGGCCCTTTTCTGGTTTGTGGGTGGGGCCCAGTTGCACTACAAATGTTATTAATAGAGGTCTGGATTGAAATGGCTCTTTTCTGGTGTGTGAGTGGGATTCTGTCCCACTCCAGCTTGTATTAATACAGGCCTGGATTGAATTGGCTCTTTTCTTGTGTGTGAGTGGGGGTTAATTCCACTCCAGCTGGTACTAATAGCGGCCTGCATTCAATTGTTTCTTTCCCGGTGTGTGAATGGGACTCAATATCTCTCCAGCTGATATTAATAGAGATCTGGATTGAATTGGCTCTTTCCTTGTTTGTGAATGGGAGTCAGTGACGCTCCAGCTGGTATTAATACAGGCCTGTATTGAATTGGCTCTTTTCTGGTTTGTGAGTGGGACTCAGAACCACTCCATCTGGTATTAATAGTGGCCTGGCTTGAATTGGCTCCTTCCTGGTATGTGTGTGGGCCTCAGTACCAATCCAGCTGGTATTAATACAGACCTGGATTTAATTGGCTCTTTCCAGGTTTGTGTGTGTGGCTCAGTACCACTCCAGCTGGTATTAATGGCGCCCTGGATTGAATTGGCTCTTTCCTTGTGTATGAGTGGGAGTCAGTAACGCTCCAGCTGGTATTTATAGAGGTCTGTATTGAATTGGCTCTTCCCTGGTGTGTGAGTGGGCCTCAGTGCCACTCAAGCTGGTATTCATACATACCTGGATTGAATTGGCTGTTCCCTTGTGTGTGAGTGGGATTTAATTCATCTTCACCTGGTATCACTAGAGGCGTGGAATGAATTGGCTCTTTTCTGGAGTGTGAGTGGGACTCAGTACCACTCCAGCTGGTATTAATAGAGGCCTTTATTGAATTGGCTCGAACTGGTATTAAAGGAGTCCTGGATTGCATTGGCTCCTTCCTCATGTGTGACTGGAACTCAGGGCCACTCCAGCTGGTATTAAGAGAGCTGGGTTGAATTGGCTCTTTCCTGGAGTGTGAATGGGAATTCATTCAACTACAGCTGGTATTTATAGAGGCCTGGATTGAATTGTCTCTTTCCTGGTATGTGAGTGGACCTCATTCCACTCCAGCTGGTTTTCACAAAGGGCATCTCGAACTGTCCCTTGCAGTGCGACCATTTCAAAAGCGATTCCATGCGGCTGTTTGTTATCACTTGCTCTGCGGCCATTTTAAATGACATTCCATGTGGCTGTTTGATGTCACCTGCACTGCGCCCATTTAAACAACATGTGCTGCGGACATTTTAAATGCCATTCCATGCGGCTGTTTGTTGTCACCTGCACTGCGTCAATTTTAAGCGACATGTGCTGCGGACATTTTAAATGCCATTCCATGCGGCTGTTTGTTTTCACCTGCACTGCGCCCATTTAAATGTCATGTGCTGCGGCCATGTTAAATGCCATTCCATACGGCTGTTTGATGTCACCTGCACGGCATCCATTATAAGCGAAATGTGCTGCGGCCATTTTAAATGATTTGTGGTTTGTTTGAAATGAGAGTAACCCACGGCGATCTTTTTCATTGTTTTCTCTCCATGGCAGTGAATGTAACAGGTTATAAATGAGAATAAAGATTTATAAAGGATAATAAATCATCGACAATCACAAAGGATTATAAAGATTTACAAAGTGTTAGAAAGAATTATGAACAATTTATAAAGGTTATAAAGGTCAGTAGATGTTAAGAAATGATCATCAAGGATAATCAATAATTATCAGCATTCATTTATATTAGAAAGGGATGATAAAAGAGTCCGAAAGATTCAGACCGTGCCCCCACTCCACATCACCCAGGATACAGACTACGCCCCCACTCCCCGTCACCATAGAAACAGACCACGCTTCCACTCTCCATCACTCTGGGAACAGACCCCGCCCCCACTCCCGGTCACCCTGGTAACAGACCCCGACCCCACTTCCCGTCACCCTGGTAAAAGAGCGCGCCCAAACTCCCCTTCACCCTGCAAACAGACCCCGTCCCCTCTCCATCAATAGAGGAACAGACCCCGCCCCCACACTCCATCTCCCTGGTAACAGACCCACCCCCACTCCCTGTCACCCTGGAAACAGACCCCGACCCCACTCTGTCTCCATGATGACAGGCCCCGCCCCTGCTCTGTCACAATGATGAAAGTCCCCGCCCCTGCTCTGTTTTCCATGGTGACACGCCATGCCCGCACTCTGTTTTCCATGGTGACAGGCCCCGCCCCCGGCCTGTCTCCATGGTGAGAGGCCCCGCCCCCGCTATGTTATTAATGGTGACAGGCTCCGCTCAAGCTCTGTCTCCAAGATGACAAACCCCGCCCCTGCTCTGTCACCATGATGACCAGCCCCACCCCCGCTCTGTTTTCCATGGTGACAGCCCCCGCCCTCTCTCTGTTTTCTGTGGTGACCGGCCCCGCCCCCGCCCTGTCTCCATGGTGAGAGACCCCGCCCCCGCTATGGCTCCATGTTCACAGGCCCGGCCCCCGCTCGGTCCCCATGGTGACAGGCCCCTCCCCAGCTCTGTCTCCATGGTGACTGGAGCCGCCCCCCTCTCAACATTGAATGAATTTAGCAATTGTAGTAAAGGGATATTTCAGCACCTTCTTCAACTGCTCCCTGAACTGACTCTGGGTCACGGCATAAATCGCAGTGTTGGTGCAGCAACTCAGGAGCTCCAGCATGAAGCTCAAATCCAGCAGAAGATCAGGGATATAAACAGACTGATACCCCAAATACCACATCCGGCTCCATAGAGAATATGCCATTAAGAGTGCCCACAACAGGATGAAATTCCCCGAGATTACTAACAGTAAAATGATGGATTTCCTTCGACTCTCCATCTCGGAGTCTCTGCGACTCTCCCCACTGCTGTGAGCCCGGAGTCTCCTCCGTCCTCTGCTGCTCACTAAAATGTGTCTCACGGTGAGAGCGTTGAGCAGCAGAATCAGCGCAAATGGGATCGCCGGGGTTAGAATGTTGTGGAGAAACTCAATTGCTATCCAGACAAAGGATTCCAGAACATCCATTGTTATATCACAAAACCAGGGATCGTTCTGCAACGAATACCGACCTGTTAACATAAAATACCAGAAGATGTTCTTTAAACAGCTCAGCACAGTCACTGTTCCCACAACCACAGCCGACGTTTGCTCACTGCAATATTTACTTTTCAGTTTCTGGCAACAAATGGCCACAAATCGATCAAAGGTGAAAGCGACGGTGAACCAGACAGAACAGTCTGTGGCTGCATAAAGCAGGACGGCGTGGATATTACACACGGGCATGTACCACAGGAACTGAAACTGTTCCCAATAAACAATAGGAATGTGTCTCAATATCAGGTCTAGGATAATGACAAGTAGATCCGCCGCTGACATGGCCACCAGGTAGCGAGTGACACATTTGGAGAGACCGCACTTTCCCCGAGACAGGATCCCAATCGTCAGCACATTAACTGTGAGGAAGGGAAATAAACAGAGAAATTATACATCAGGCTGGAGCAAAGTTACCAATTTAATTGAGGACTTATTGAGATTTATAAATGTGTTCCTGAATCCAGTGATGTATTGATAAGATTGGACCTGAATGAACAAATGGGAAGGTCTCTGATACTGTGGAAGACAGGAGAGATTAAATAATAAAAGGATGATATTGAAATTGTTAAACTGAATTGTTGATCATAATCCTCCCCCTCCCTCCTTTCCCCGTCTGGTTTAAAGACTTTTCGATCTCTAATCTCTCCCAGTTCTGATGAAGGGTCACCGGTCTGAAACATTCAACTCTGTTTCTCTCTCAAAAAATCCTGCCAGACCTGCTGAGTATTTCCAGCAATTCCTGTTCTTATTTCAGATTTCCAGCATCTGCAGCACTGTGGTCTTGTATGGAGAGTTAAATGTTGAACTGACTGAGAGACTCTGTCTTAATGCCTGTGGTGTGTGTGTGCATTTATATGCCTGGCTCAGTTCTAGGGTCTGACCTGTGTGTGCGTGAGTCAGAGAGATAGAGAACGTGTGCCTGTGTGTGAGAGAGAGATAGCATGTGTGTGTCTGACAGAGAGCAGGAGTGTGTGTGTGAGAGACCGTGTGTGTGAGAGAGAGAGTGTGCGTGTATGCGTGTGCGTGTGTGATAGAGAACATGCACGTGTGTGTCTGCGAGAGCACGTGTGTGTGTGTATGTGTGTGTGAGTGTGTGTGTGTGAGAGAGAGAGATTGTGTATGCATGCCTGAGAGACACAGCGTGCGTGTCTGAGTGTGTGTGTGTGAGAGAGAGTGTGTGTGTGAGTGTTTGTGTGTGTATCTGAGAGAGACTGCATGTGTCTTTGGATGTGTCAGAGAAAGAGTGTATGTGTGTGTGTTTGAGAGAGAGAGTACGTTTGAGAGTGTATGTGAGAGACTGTGTGTGTGAGAGAGAGCGTGTGCGTGTCTGAGAGAGAATGTGTGTGAGTGCGTCAGAGAGTGGGCGTTTGTGTGCGTGTGATAGAGTGTGTGTGTGTGATTGCGTCTCTGAGAGAGTGTATGTGTCTATTTGTGTGCCTGTGTATCTGAGAGCGCGTTGTGTGCGTGCGTGTGTGTTTGTATGACAGAGAGCATGTGTGTATGTCTGTGATAGAGCGAGTGTGTGTTTGTTTGAGACAGAGAGCATGTGTGTATGTCTGTGAGAGTGTGAGTGCGTGTGTCTGTGTGAGAGAGAGAGCATGTTTGCGTATGTGTGTGAGTGCGTGCGTGTGTGTGTGAGATAGTGTGTGTATGTCCGTCTGCTTGAGAGAGAGTGTATGCGTGTGTGTGAGCGTGTGTATGAGTGTGTGTGTGTGTGAGAGTGCGTGTGTGTGTGTGTGAGAGTGCATGTGTGTGTGTGTCTGAGAGCGTGTGTGTGAGCGCAAAAGCGAGTGTGTGTCTGAGAGTGTGTGTGAGTGCGTCTGAGAGTTACCGTGTGTGTGTGAATGTGTGTGTGCCTGTGAGAGTGCGTGAGTGTATTTGTGAGCGTATGTGAGTGCCTGAGACAGTGTGTGTGTGTGTGTGTGTGTGTGTGTGTGTGTGTGTGGGTGTGTGTGTGTGTGTGTGGTTGTGTGTGTGTGTGAAATAGCATGTGTATGTGTGCATGTGAAATAGCATGTGAGTGTGTGCGCGTGTCAGATAGAGAGCATGTGTGTGTGAGTGTGTGTGTGCATGTGTGTGATAGAGAGCGTGTGTGAGTGTGTATGTGTGTCTGTTTGAGAGAGAGCGTGTGCATGTGTGTGATCGAGAGCGTGTGTGAGTGTGTATGTGTGTCTGTTTGAGAGAGAGCGTGTGCATGTGTGTGATAGAGAGCGTGTGTGTGTGTGTTTTTGGCTGACAGGGAGAGAGCGTGTATGTGTGTGAGAGAGCGCATGTGTGTGTGAGAGATAGAGAGCGTGTGTGCATGTCTGTGAGAGAGAGTGTTTGTGTGTGTGAGAGGGAGAGAGTTCGTGTGTGTGGAGTGTGTGTGTGTCTGAGAGAGTGTGTGTATGTGTGTCTGTTTGAGAGAGCGTGTGTGTGTGTGAGAGGGAGAGCGATCGGGCGTGTGGAGTGTTTGTGTGTGTGAGAGAGATAGAGAGCGTGCGTTTATGTCTGTGACAGTGTTTGTCTGTGTGTGTGTGTGTGTGAGTGAGTGTGTGTGTGACTGAGAGAGAGAGAGAGAATTTGCGTGAGTGAGAGAGAGGAGAGAGAGTGGCTGAGAGAGAGAGTTGTGTGTGTATATGTGCATGTGTGTGCGTGAGAGAGAGAGCATGTGTGTGTATCTGTGTGACAGAATGTGTGTGTGTGAGAGAGAGAGCATGTGTGAAAGAGAGCATGTGTGTGAGTGTGTGTTTGAGAGAGAGCATCTGTGTGTGTGTGTGTGAGAGAGAGAGAGAGAGAGAGAAAGAAAGCTTGTGTGTATGTCTGAGAGAGTATGTGTGTGAGAGAGAGAGAGAGTATGTGTGTGTATGTGTGTGTGTGTGTATGTGTGTATGTGTGTGTGTGTGTGTGTGAGTGTCTGTTTGAGAGAGAGCGTGTGTGTGTTTGAGACAGAGTGTGTGTGTGTGTTGCTGAGAGTGTGTGTGTGTCAGAGAGGGAGAGAGATCGTGTGTGCGTGTGTTTGCGAGAGAGAGCGTGTGTGTGAGAGAGGGAAAGAAATCGTGCGTGTGGGGTGCGTGTGCGGGAGAGAGAGTGAGCGGGTTGTGTGTGTATGTGCGTGTGAGAGAGAGAGTGTGTGTGTGTGAGATAGAGACAGAGTGTGTGTGTGAGAGATAGTGTGTGTATGTGTGTGTGAGAGAGCGTGTGTGTGTGTCAAAGTGAGAGAGAGCATGTGTGTGTTAGAGATAGAGAGAGACAGTGTGCGTGTTTGTCTGGGACAGAGTGCGTGCGTGTGTTGGAGAGAGTATATGTGTGTGAGAGATAGTGTGTGTGAGAGAGAGAGCATGTGTACGTGTGTGTGTGAGAGAGAGTGTGTGTATGTTTGAGAGAGAGTGTGCATGCGAGAGAAAGCGAGAGTACGTGTGCAGGGGAGAGCATCTGTACGTGTGTGCATGAGAGAGAGTCTCTGTGTGTGAGTGTGAGAGAGACTGTGTGTGTGAGAGAGAGAGATAGTGTGAGAGAGAGAGAGCATGTGTACGTGTGTGTGTGTGTGTGAGAAAGAATGTGTTTGTGCGTGTGTTTGCGAGAGAGCGTGTGTGTGAGAGTGAGAGAAATTGAGTATGTGTGTATGAGAGATAGTGTGTGTGAGTGAGCGTGTGTGTTGTGTGTGTGTGAAAGAGTGTCGTGCGTGTGTGCGTGCGTGTGTTTGTGTGTGGGAAAGCGTATGTGTTTCTGAGAGACTGTGTGTGAGTGCATCTGAGAGTGAGTGTTTGTGCGAGAGAGTTTGTGTGTGTGCGTGAGAGAGAGAGAGCATCTATGTGTGTGAGAGAGGGAGCATGTATGTGTATGTCTGTGAGAGTGCGTGTATGTGAGGGAGAGAGTGTGGGTGTGTGCCTGTGAGAGAGGGAGTGCGGTGTGTGTGTGAGAGAGTGTGTGTGTGAGAGAGAGAGTGTGTGTGAGAGAGTGTGTGTTAGAGAGAGCGCATGTGTGTGAGTGTGTGTGTTTGTCTTTGGGTGAGACAGAGTGTGTGTGTGATTGCGTTCGTGAGAGACAGTGAGTGTGTGTGTGAGAGAGAGTGTGTGTGTGTGTTTGAGAGAGAGCGTGTGTGTGTGTGTGAGAGAGCAACACCACGAGTAACTAAACTCCAGGATGAACATTTGCCATCAACCACCACCCTCTGTCTTCTTTCAGCTCGCCAATTTCTGATCCAAAGCTTTAAATCACCTTCAACCCCATACTTCAGTATTTTCTGCAATAGTCTACCGTGGGGAACCTTATAAAACGCCTTACTGAAATCCATATACACCACATCCACTGCTTTACCCTCATCCACCTGTTTGGTCACCTTCTCGAAAAACTCAATAAGGTTTGTGAGGCACGACCTACCCTTCACGAAACCGTGCTGATTATCGCAAATTAACTTATTCTTTTCAAGATGATTATAAATCCTATCTCTTATAATCTTTTCCAACATTTTACCCACAACCGAAGTAAGGCTCACAGGTCTATAATTACCAGGGCTGTCTCTACTCCCCTTCTTGAACAAGGGGACAACATTTGCTATCCTCCAGTCTTCCGGAACTATTCCTGTCGACAATGACGACATAAAGATCAAGGACAAAGGCTCTGCAATCTCCTCCCTGGCTTCCCAGAGGATCCAAGGATAAATCCCATCTGGCCCGGGGGACTTATCTATTTTCACCCTTTCCAAAATTGCTAACACCTCCTCCTTGTGAACCTCAATCCCATCTAGCCTAGTAGTCTGTATCTCAGCATTCTCCTCGACGACATTTTCTTTCTCTACTGCAAATACTGACGAAAAATATTCATTTAACACTTCCCCTATCTCCTTTGATTCCACACACATCTTCCCACTTCTATCCTTGATTGGCCCTAATCTAACTCCAGTCATTCTTTTATTCCTGATATACCTATAGAAAGCCTTAGGGTTTTCTTTGATCCTATCCACCAATGACTTCTCGTGTCCTCTCCTCGCTCTTCTTAGCTCTCCCTTTAGATCCTTCCTGGCCAACTTGTAACTCTCAAGTGCCCCAACTGAGCCTTCACGTCTCATCCTAACATAAGCCTTCTTCTTCCTCTTGACAAGCGCTTCAACTTCTTTAGTAAACCACGACTCCCTCGCTCGACAACTTCCTCCCTGCCTGACAGGTACATACTTATCAAGGACACGCATTAGCTACTCCTTGAATAAGCTCCACATTTCGATTGTGCCCATCCCCTGCAGTTTCCTTCCCCATCCTACGCATCCCAAATATTGCCGAATTGCATCATAATCTCCTTTCCCCCAGCTATAATTCTTGCCCTGCGGTATATACCTGTCCCTGCCCATCGCCAAATTAAACTTAGCCGAATTGTGATCACTATCACCAAAGTGCTTACCTACATCTACATCTAACACCTGGCCGGGTTCCTTACCCGGTCCCAAATGCAATGTGGCATCGCCCCTGGTTGGCCTGTCCATATACTGTGTCAGAAAACCCTCCTGCACACACAGTGTGTTACTGAATTTGACTGGTTCAGTGCATATGGTGTGATCTGTGTTCATATGTGTGTGTGTGTGTGTGTGTCTAGCTCAGTGCCTGTGTCGTGATCTGTGTATGTGTGTGTCTAGCTCAGTGCTTGTGTTGTCATCTGTTGTCTAGCTCAGTGCCTGTGTTGTGAACTATGTGCAAGTGTGTGTCGAGATCAGTGCCTCGGTTGTGATCTGTGTGTTTCCAAGTGTGTCTGTCTGTGTGTGTCCGAGTGTGCATGTGTCTGGCTAAGGTTCCTGGGTGTGACCTGTGTCTGTGTGTGTGTGTGCGTATATCTGTGTGTGTTGGTGCATCTGTGTCGAGTGTGTCTGCGTGTGTGATAATCTGTGTGTGTGTATCTCAGGACCTGGGTTGTGCTGTGTGCTCTGTGCGCACGCGTGTGTATGTGCGTGTGTGCTTTTGTGTCTGTGTCTCAGGGCTGGGTTGTGCTGTGTGTGTATGTCTGTGTGGACGTGCTTGTGTGTCCTTGTATCTGTACTTGTGTGTGTGTATGTGTGTTTGCGTGTGTGTCTGTGTGCGTCAGGGCCTGGGTTGTGCTTTGTGCCTTGTGTGTGTGTGTGTCCATGTGTGGATTTGTCACAGGGCCTGTTGCACGTTTCCCTGCATGTTTTGGAAGGTTGGTTTTGTGGGTGGTTCCTTGAATGGTGTGTGGGTGCGGGGGTCTGAGGGCACATTCTGTGGGAGTGAGGCGGGGGAAGGAGAGCCCCCTTCCCTCAGGTGTCTATGTGAGGTGTGGTGCATTGTGGAAGGAGGTTGCTGGGTGGGCGGGCGGGGGCCGGGCGTGAGGCTTCCCGACTTTACTGGTTATTTGCCACTGTGGGGATAAATGGTTAACCAGTGAGCGGAGGGGCAATCCTTAACTGAAAAGTGGGTGGGGGAAAGGGTGAAATGGTTAACCAAAGGTGTGGTTTGTACCGTTGAAAGACCAAGTCCGAAGAGGGGAATTGGTAAACCAGGAAGTGGGGGGGGTCATCATTAACCAAAAGGAAAACATCAGGGCACTGGTTTCCCTCCATGGGACAAGTCTCGTCCTGACCTCGGTTAATAATTTCTCTGGTTCATCACTTGTCAGCTTCTGACTGGAGGGGGCGGGGTCTTTGCGGGCTTGTATCTCCGGTACACCGAGGGACAGTATGCTTTCCGGCCGATATTGCAGCAAAGCCAGACTCGGGAACCAAATCAAAGTTCCGTCCAGTCCAACTGAGTAACCACAAGTATGCGACCTACACCGAGACTCATCATTAACAGATTTCCACTGAAGTCAACTGGTAAACTGATGCAGTGCGGGGGGTGAGTGGGGGGGGGGGGGGGTCTGACAAATGATACATCAAAGACCTTTGTCGCACTTTTGTTGTTTTCCGAGTGACAAATCATTAACCAAGGTACTCGGAGGTGAGAGGGAAAAGGAGAGGTAAACGTGGAGGGGATTGCGGTCGAGTGCCTGGGTTGTGCTGTGTCTCCGCAGGTGTGTGCGTGTCTGTGTTTGTTTGCATATATATATATATATATATCAGGGCCTGCGCTGTGGCGTGTGTGTTTGTATATCTGCCTGCCTCAGTGCCTGCGGTCTGACCGGTGTGTGTGTGCGTTTGTATATCTGTCTGCCTCAGTGCTTGGAGTCTGATCGGGGGGTGTGTGTGTGTGTGTGTGTGTGTGTGTGTGTGTGTGTGTGTGTGTGTGTGTGTGTGTGTGTGTGTGTGTGTGTGTGTGTGTGTGTGTGTGTGTGTGTCTTGCTGCCTCAGTTCCTGGGGTCTGATTGGTGTGGTTTTGTGTTCGTATATCTGTCTGCCGCAGTGCCTGGGGTCTGATCGGTGTGCGGGTGTGTGTGCGTCTGTGTGTGTGTTTGTCCATCTGTCTGCCTCAGTGTTTGGGGTCTGATCTGTGTGTTTTTGGTTTGTACATCTGTCTGCCTCAGTGCTTGGTGTCTGAACGGTGTGTGTGTGTGTGTTTGTATAACTTTCTGTCTCCGTGCATGGGTTTGATCGGTGTGTGTCTGTGCTTGAATATCTGTCTGCCTCAGTGCTTGGGGTCTGATTGGTGTGTGTGTGTGTGTATTTGTATATCTGTCTGCCTCAGTGCTTGGGGTCTGATCGGTGTGTGTGTGATTGGTGTATATGTTTGATTATCTGTCTGCCTCAGCGCCTGTGGTCTGATTGGTGTTTGTGTTTTGTGTATTTGTATGTCTGTCTTCCTCAGTGCTTGTGTTCCGATCGGTGTGTGTGTGGTGTGTGTGTTTGTATATCTGTCTGCCTCAGTGCCTGGGGTCTGATTGGTTTGTGTGTGTGTGTGCGTTTGTATATCTGTCTGCCTCAGTGCCTGGGGTCTGATCGGTGTGTGTGGTGTGTGTGTTTGTATATCTGTCTGCCTCAGTGCCTGGGGTCTGATTCGTTTGTGTGTGTGTGTGTGTGTATTTGTATGTCTGTCTGCCTCAGTGCTTGTGGTCTGATCGGTGTTTGTGTGTGTGTTTGTATATATGTCTGCTTCAGTGCCAGGGGTCTGATTGGTTTGTGTTTGTGTGTGTGTGTATTTGTATATCTGTCTGCCTCAGTGCCTGGGGTCTGATCGGTGTGTGTGTGTGTGTTTGTATGTCTGACTGCCTCAGTTCCTGGGGTCTGATCGGTGTGTTTTTGAGTTCGCATATCTGTCTGCCTCAGTGCCTGGGGTCTGACCGGTGTGTGTGTGTGTTTTTACATCTGTCTGCCTCAGTGCTTGCAGTCTGATCGTGTGTGTGTGTGTGTGTGTGTGTGTGTGTGTGTGTGTGTGTGTGTGTGTGTGTGTGTGTGTGTGTGTGTGTGTGTGTGTGTGTGTGTGTGTGTATCTTTCTGCCTCAGTTCCTGTGGTCTGATCGGTGTGTTTTTGTGATCGTATATCTGTCTGCCTCAGTGCCTGGGGTCTGATGGGTGTGCGTGTGTGTGTGCGTGTGTGTGTGTGTTTGTACATCTGTCTGCCTCAGTGCTTGGGGTCTGATCGTTGTGTGTGTGTGTGTGTTTGCATATCTTTCTGTCTCAGTGCATGGGTTTGATCGGTGTGTGTCTGTGCTTGAATATCTGTCTGCCTCAGTGCCTGGGGTCTGATCGTTGTGTGTGTGTGTGTGTGTTTGTACATCTGTCTGCCTCAGTGCCTGGGGTCTGATTGGTTTGTGTGTGTGTGTGTATATTTGTATATCTGACTGCCTCGGTGCTTGGGATCTGATCGGTGTGTTTAGTGTAGTGATACAGCACTGAAACAGGCCCTTTGGCCCACCGAGTCTGTGCCGACCATCAACCATCCATTTATACTAATCCTACACTTATCCCATATTCCGACCACATCCCCACCTGTCCCTATATATTTCCCTACCACCTACCGATACTAGGGGCAATTTGTAATGGCCAATTAACCGATCAACCTGCAACTCTTTGGCATGTGGGAGGAAACCGGAGCACCTGGAGGAAACCCACGCAGACACAGGGAGAACTTGCAAACTCCGCACAGGCAGGACCCAGAATCGAACCCGGGTCCCTGGAGCTGTGAGGATGCGGTGCTAACCACTGCGCCACTGTGCCGTGTGTATGTGCTTGTATATCTGTCTGCCTCAGTGCTTGGGGTCTGATCGGTGTGTGTGTGTGTATGGATATCTGCCTGCCAAAGTTCCTTGGGTCAGATCGGTGTGTTTTTGTGCTTGTATATCTGCCCGCCTCAGTGCATGAGGTATTTTCGGTGTGTGTTTGTGTTTGAATATCTGTCTGCCTGAGTGCTTGTGTCTGATCGGTGTGTGTGTGTGTGTGTGTTTGTATATCTGACTGCCTCAGTTCCTGGGGTCTGATCGGTGTGTTTTTGAGTTCGCATATCTGTCTGCCTCAGTGCCTGGGGTCTGACCGGTGTGTGTGTGTGTTTTTACATCTGTCTGCCTCAGTACTTGGAGTCTGATCGGTGTTTTTGTGTGTGTGTGTGTGTGTGTGTGTGTGTGTGTGTGTGTGTGTGTGTGTGTGTGTGTGTGTGTGTGTGTGTGTGTGTGTGTGTGTGTGTGTGTGTGTGCATATCTTTCTGCCTCAGTTCCTGGGGTCTGATCGGTGTGTTTTTGTGATCGTATATCTGTCTGCCTCAGTGCCTGGGGTCTGATCGGTGTGCGTGTGTGTGCGTGTGTGTGTGTGTTTGTACATCTGTCTGCCTCATTGCTTGGGGTCTGATCGTTGTGTGTGTGTGTGTGTTTGTATATCTTTCTGTCTCAGTGCATGGGTTTGATCGGTGTGTGTCTGTGCTTGAATATCTGTCTGCCTCAGTGCCTGGGGTCTGATTGGTTTGTGTGTGTGTGTGTGTATTTGTATATCTGACTGCCTCGGTGCTTGGGATCTGATCGGTGTGTTTAGTGTAGTGATACAACACTGAAACAGGCCCTTTGGCCCACCGAGTCTGTGCCGACCATCAACCATCCATTTATACTAATCCTACACTTATCCCATATTCCTACCACATCCCCACCTGTCCCTAGATATTTCCCTACCACCCACCGATACTAGCGGCAATTTGTAATGGCCAATTAACCGATCAACCTGCAACTCTTTGGCATGTGGGAGGAAACCGGAGCACCTGGAGGAAACCCACGCAGACACAGGGAGAACTTGCAAACTCCGCACAGGCAGGACCCAGAATCGAACCTCGGTCCCTGGAGCTGTGAGGATGCGGTGCTAACCACTGCGCCACTGTGCCGTGTGTATGTGCTTGTATATCTGTCTGCCTCAGTGCTTAGGGTCTGATCGGTGTGTGTGTGTGTTTGGATATCTGTCTGCCAAAGTTCCTTGGGTCAGATCGGTGTGTTTTTGTGCTTGTATATCTGCCTGCCTCAGTGCATGGGGTCTGATCGGTGTGTATTTGTGTTTGAATATCTGTCTGCCTGAGTGCTTGTGTCTGATCGCCGTGTGTTTGTGTCTTTGTATATTTGACTGCCTCAGTGCCTGGAGTCTGATCGGTGTGTGGGTGTGTGTGTGTTTGTATATCTGACTGCCTCAGTGCCTGGGGTCTGATTGGTGTGCCTGTGTGTGTGAGTGTGCATTTATATGTCTGTCTACCTCAGTGCCTGGGGTCTGATTGGTATGTGTGTGTGTGTTTGTATATCTGTCTGCCTCAGTGCTTGGGGTCCAATCGGTGTGTTTGTGTGTATGTATATCTGCCTGTCTCAGTGCCTGGGGTCTGATCGGTGTGTGTGAGTGTGTGTGTTTGTACATCTGTCTTCTTCAGTGCTTGGGGTCAGATCGGTGTGTATGTGTGTGTCTTTGCACATCCGTCTGCCTCAGTGCTTGGGGTCTGATCGGTGTGTTTGTGTGTATGTACATCTGTCTGTCTCAGTGCTTGGGGTCTGATCGGTGTGTGTGAGTGTGTGTGTTTGTACATCTGTCTTCTTCAGTGCTTGGGGTCAGATCGGTGTGTGTGTGTGTGTTTGTATATATATCTGCCTCAGTGCTTGGGGTGTGATCGGTGAGTGTGTGTGTGTTTGTATATCTGTCTGCCTCAGTGCCTGGGGTCTGATCGGTGTGTGTGTGTGTTTGTATATCTGTCTGCCTTAGTGCCTGGGGTCTGATCGGTGTTCGTGTGTCTGTATTTGTATGTCTGTCGGCCTCAGAGCTTGTGGTCCGTTCGGTGTATCTGTGGTGTGCGTGTTTGTATATCTGTCTGCCTCAGTGCCCGGGTACTGATAGGTGTGTGTGTGTGTCTTTGCACATCCGACTGCCTCAGTGCTTGGGGTCTGATCGGTGTGTTTATGTATTTGTATATCTGTCTGCCTCAGTGCTTGGGGTCTGATCAGTGTCTTTGCGAGCGTGTGTGTATGTGTTTGTCTATCTGCTTGCTTCAGTGCTTGGGGCCTGATCGGTGTGTGTGTGTGTGTGTGTGTGTGTGTGTGTGTGTTTACATATCTGTCTGCCTCAGTTTATGGGGTCTGATCGGTGTGTGTGTGTGTGTGTGTGTGTGTGTGTGTGGTGTGTGTGTTTGTATATCTGACCGCCTCAGTGCCTGGGGGTCTGATTAGCGTGTATCTGTGTGTGTGTGTGTGTGTGTGTGTTTGTATGTCTAGCTGCCTCAGTGCCTGTGGTCGATTGGTGTTTGTGCTGTGTGTCTTTGTATATCTGTCAGCCACAGTACCTGGGGTCTGATCGGTATGTGTGTGTGTGTATTTGTATGTCTGTCTGCCTCAGTGCTTGAGGTCCGATCGGCGTGTGTGTGCGTGTGTGGTGTGTGCATTTGTATATCTGATTGCCTCAGTGCCTGGGGTCTGATTGGTGTGCCTGTGTGTGTGTGTGTGTATATCTGTCTGCCTCAGTGCCTGGTTTCTGATAGGTGTGTGTGTGTGCCTTTGCACATCCGTCTGCCTCAGTGCTTGGGGTCTGATCGGTGTGTTTGTGTGTCTGTATATCTGTCTGCCTCAGTGCCTGGGGTCTGATCGGTGTGTTTATGTATTTGTATATCTGTCTGCCTCAGTGCTTTGTGTCTGATCGGTGTGTGTGTGTATTTGTATATCTGTCTGCCTCCGTGACTGACGTCTGATCGGTGTGTGAGTGTGTGTTTCTTTTTCTGTCTGCCTCAGTTCCTGGGGTCTGATCGGTGTGTGTACATGTGTGTTTGTAGATCTGTCTGCCTCAATTCCATGTGTCTGATCGGTGTGTGTATATTTGTGTTTCTATATCTGTCTGCCTCAGTGCTTGGGGTCTGATCGGTGTGTGTGTGTGTGGTGTGTGTGTTTGTATATCTGACTGCCTCAGTGCCTGGGGGTCTGATTGGTGTGTGTGTGTGTGTGTGTGTTTGTATATCTGTCTGCCTCAGCGCCTGTGGTCTGATTGGTGTTTGTGTTGTGTGTATTTGTATGTCTGTCTTCCTCAGTGCTTGTGTTCCGATCGGTGTGTGTGTGGTGTGTGTGTTTGTATATCTGACTGCTTCAGTACCTGGGTTCTGATTGGTGTGCCTGTGTATGTGTGTGTGTGTTTTCTGTCTGTCAACCTCTTTGCCTGGGGTCTGATTAGTGTGTGTATGTGTGTATTTGTATATCTGTCTGCCTCAGTGTGTACATGTGTGTTTGTATATCTGTCTGCCTCAGTGTGTACATGTGTGTTTGTATCTGTATATCTGTCTGCCTCAGTGTGTACATGTGTGTCTGTATATCTGTCTGCCTCAATTCCATGTGTCTGATCGGTGTGTGTAAATTTGTGTTTCTATATCTGTCTGCCTCAGTGCTTGGGGTCTGATCGGTGTGTGTGTGTGTGTGGTGCGTGTGTTTGTATATCTGACTGCCTCAGTGCCTGGGGGTCTGATTGGTGTGTGTGTGTGTGTGTTTGTATATCTGTCTGCCTCAGTGCCTGTGGTCTGATTGGTGTTTGTGTTGTGTGTATTTGCATGTCTGTCTGCCTCAGTGCTTGTGGTCCGATCGGTGTGTGTGTGGTGTGTGTGTTTGTATATCTGACTGCTTCAGTACCTGGGTTCTGATTGGTGTGCCTGTGTGTGTGTGTGTGTGTGTGTGTGTGTTTTCTGTCTGTCAACCTCTTTCCCTGGGGTCTGATTAGTGTGTGTATGTGTGTATTTGTATATCTGTCTGCCTCAGTGCCTGGGGTCTGATCGGTGTGTGTGAGTGTGTGTGTTTGTACATCTGTCTTCTTCAGTGCTTGGGGTCAGATCGGTGTGTATGTGTGTGTCTTTGCACATCCGTCTGCCTCAGTGCTTGGGGCCTGATCGGTGTGTTTGTGTGTATGTACATCTGTCTGTCTCAGTGCCTGGGTCTGATCGGTGTGTGTGAGTGTGTGTGTTTGTACATCTGTCTTCTTCAGTGCTTGGGGTCAGATCGGTGTGTGTGTGTGTGTGTGTTTGTATATATATCTGCCTCAGTGCTTGGGGTGTGATCGGTGAGTGTGTGTGTGTTTGTATATCTGTCTGCCTCAGTGCCTGGGGTCTGATCGGTGTGTGTGTGTGTTTGTATATCTGTCTGCCTTAGTGCCTGGGGTCTGATCGGTGTTCGTGTGTCTGTATTTGTATGTCTGTCGGCCTCAGAGCTTGTGGTCCGTTCGGTGTGTCTGTGGTGTGTGTGTTTGTATATCTGTCTGCCTCAGTGCCCGGGTACTGATAGGTGTGTGTGTGTGTCTTTGCACATCCGACTGCCTCAGTGCTTGGGGTCTGATCGGTGTGTTTATGTATTTGTATATCTGTCTGCCTCAGTGCTTGGGGTCTGATCAGTGTGTTTGCGAGCGTGTGGGTATGTGTTTGTCTATCTGCTTGCTTCAGTGCTTGGGGCCTGATCGGTATGTGTGTGTGTGTGTGTGTGTGTGTGTGTGTGTGTGTGTGTGTGTGTGTGTGTGTGTGTGTGTGTGTGTGTGTGTGTGTGTGTGTTTACATATCTGTCTGCCTCAGTTTATGGGGTCTGATCGGTGTGTGTGTGTGTGTGTGTGGTGTGTGTGTTTGTATATCTGACCGCCTCAGTGCCTGGGGGTCTGATTAGCGTGTATCTGTGTGTGTGTGTGTGTGTGTGTTTGCATGTCTAGCTGCCTCAGTGCCTGTGGTCGATTGGTGTTTGTGCTGTGTGTCTTTGTATATCTGTCAGCCACAGTGCCTGGGGTCTGATCGGTATGTGTGTGTGTGTATTTGTATGTCTGTCTGCCTCAGTGCTTGAGGTCCGATCGGCGTGTGTGTGCGTGTGTGGTGTGTGTATTTGTATATCTGATTGCCTCAGTGCCTGGGGTCTGATTGGTGTGCCTGTGTGTGTGTGTGTATATCTGTCTGCCTCAGTGCCTGGTTTCTGATAGGTGTGTGTGTGTGCCTTTGCACATCCGTCTGCCTCAGTGCTTGGGGTCTGATCGGTGTGTTTGTGTGTCTGTATATCTGTCTGCCTCAGTGCCTGGGGTCTGATCGGTGTGTTTATGTATTTGTATATCTGTCTGCCTCAGTGCTTTGTGTCTGATCGGTGTGTGTGTGTATTTGTATATCTGTCTGCCTCCGTGACTGACGTCTGATCGGTGTGTGAGTGTGTGTTTCTTTTTCTGTCTGCCTCAGTTCCTGGGGTCTGATCGGTGTGTGTACATGTGTGTTTGTAGATCTGTCTGCCTCAATTCCATGTGTCTGATCGGTGTGTGTATATTTGTGTTTCTATATCTGTCTGCCTCAGTGCTTGGGGTCTGATCGGTGTGTGTGTGTGTGGTGTGTGTGTTTGTATATCTGACTGCCTCAGTGCCTGGGGGTCTGATTGGTGTGTGTGTGTGTGTGTGTGTTTGTATATCTGTCTGCCTCAGCGCCTGTGGTCTGATTGGTGTTTGTGTTGTGTGTATTTGTATGTCTGTCTTCCTCAGTGCTTGTGTTCCGATCGGTGTGTGTGTGGTATGTGTGCTTGTATATCTGACTGCTTCAGTACCTGGGTTCTGATTGGTGTGCCTGTGTATGTGTGTGTGTGTGTTTTCTGTCTGTCAACCTCTTTGCCTGGGGTCTGATTAGTGTGTGTATGTGTGCATTTGTATATCTGTCTGCCTCAGTGTGTACATGTGTGTTTGTATATCTGTCTGCCTCAGTGTGTACATGTGTGTTTGTATCTGTATATCTGTCTGCCTCAGTGTGCACATGTGTGTCTGTATATCTGTCTGCCTCAATTCCATGTGTCTGATCGGTGTGTGTAAATTTGTGTTTCTATATCTGTCTGCCTCAGTGCTTGGGGTCTGATCGGTGTGTGTGTGTGTGGTGCGTGTGTTTGTATATCTGACTGCCTCAGTGCCTGGGGGTCTGATTGGTGTGTGTGTGTGTGTGTGTGTGTGTTTGTATATCTGTCTGCCTCAGTGCCTGTGGTCTGATTGGTGTTTGTGTTGTGTGTATTTGCATGTCTGTCTGCCTCAGTGCTTGTGGTCCGATCGGTGTGTGTGTGGTGTGTGTGTGTTTGTATATCTGACTGCTTCAGTACCTGGGTTCTGATTGGTGTGCCTGTGTGTGTGTGTGTGTGTGTGTGTGTGTGTGTGTTTTCTGTCTGTCAACCTCTTTGCCTGGGGTCTGATTAGTGTGTGTATGTGTGTATTTGTATATCTGTCTGCCTCAGTGCCTGGGTTCTGATTGGTGTGTGTGTGTGTGTCTTTGCAGATCCGTCTGCCTCAGTACTTGGGTTCTGCTCGGTGTGTTTGTGTGTATGTATTTCTGTCTGCCTCAGTGCCTGGGGTCTGATCGGTGTGTGTGCGTTTGTGTGTGTGTTTGTACATCTGTCTGCTTCAGTGCTTGGTGTCTGATCGGTGTGTGTGTGTGTGTGTGTGTGTGTGTGTGTGTGTGTGTGTGTGTGTGTGTGTGTGTGTGTGTGTGTGTGTGTGTGTGTGTGTGTGTGTGTGTGTGTGAGTGTATTTGTATATCTGTCTGCCTCAGTGCTTGTGGTCTGATCGGTGTTTGTGTGTGTGTTTGTATATATGTCTGCTTCAGTACCAGGGGTCTGATCGTTGTGTGTGTGTGTGTTTGTACATCTGTCTGCCTCAGTGCCTGAGGTCTGGTCTGTGTGTGTGTGTATTTGTATGTCTGTCTGCCTCAGTGCTTGTGGGCTGATCGGTGTGTGCATGGTGTGTGTGTTTGTATATCTGACTGCCTCAGTGCCTGGGGTCTGATTGGTGTGCCTGTGTGTGTGTATGTGTGTGTATTTATCTGTCTGTCTACCTCAGTGCCTGGGGTCTGATTGGTATGTGTGTGTGTGTTTGTATATCTGTCTGCCTCAGTGCCTGGGTTCTGATAGGTGTGTGTGTGTGTGTGTCTTTGCACATCAGACTGCCTCAGTGCTTGGTGTCTGATTGGTGTGTTTGTGCGTGTTTGTATATCTGTCTTCCTCCGTGCCTGGCGTCTGATCAGTGTGCGTTTGCATGTGTGTGTGTGTGTTTATATATCTATCTGCCTTAATTCCTGGGGTTTGATCGGTGTGTGTGTATGTGAGTTTGTATATCTGTCTGCCTCAGTGCTTGGTGTCTGATCGGTGTGTGTGTGTGTGTGTGTATTTGTATATCTGCCTGCCTCAGTGCTTGGAGTCTGATCGGTGTGTGTGTGTGTGTGGTGTGTGTGTTTGTATATCTGACCGCCTCAGTGCCTGGGGGTCTGATTAGTGTGTGTTTGTGTGTGTGTTTGTATGTCTGTCTGGCTCAGTGCCTGTGGTCTGATTGGTGTTTGTGCTGTGTGTCTTTGTATATCTGTCAGCCTCAGTGCCTGGGGTCTGATCGGTGTGTGTGTGTGTGCATTTGTATGTCTGTCTGCCTCAGTGCTTGTGGTCTGATCGTTGTGGGTGTGGTGTGTGTGTTTGTACATCTGACTGCCTCAGTGCCTGGGGTCTGAATGGTGTGTGTGTGTGTGTGTGTGTGCGTGTGTGTGTGTGTTTGTATATCTGTCTGCCTCAGTGCTTGTGGTCCGATCGTTGTGGGTGTGGTGTGTGTGTGTGTACATCTGACTGCCTCAGTGCCTGGGGTCTGAATGGTGTGTTTGTGTGTGTGCGTGTGTGTGTGTGTGCGTGTGTGTTTGTATATCTGTCAGCCTCAGTGCCTGGGTTCTGATCGGTGTGTCTGTGTGTGTGTGTTTGTACATCTGCCTGCCTCAGTGCCAGGGTTCTGATAGGTGTGTGTGTGTGTGTGTGTGTGTGTGTGTGTGTGTGTGTGTGTGTGTGCGTGTGTGTGTGTGTGCGTGTGTGTGTGTGTGTGTGCGTGCGTGCGTGCGTGTGTGTGTGTGTGTGTGTGTGTGTGTGTGTCTTTGTACATCCGTCTGCCTCAGTGCTTGGAGTCTGATCGGTGTGTTTGTGTGTATGTATATCTGTCTGCCTCAGTGCCTCGGATCTGATCGGTGTGTGTGTGTGTGTATTTGTATATCTGTCTGCCTCACGCCAGGGATCTGATCGGTGTGTTTATGTGCTTGCATATCTGACTGCCTCAGTGCTTGGAGTCTGATCGATGTCTGTTTGTGTTTGTATATCTGTCTGCCTCAGAGCCTGGAGTCACATCGGTGTGTGCGTATGTGTTTGTATATCTGTCTTCCTCCGTGCCTGGCGTCTGATCGGTGTGTGTGTGCATGTGTGTGTGTGTGTTTATATATCTGTCTGCCTTAATTCCTGGGGTTTGATCGGTGTGTGTGTATGTGAGTTTGTATATCTGTCTGCCTCAGTGCTTGCTGTCTGATCGGTGTGTGTGTGTGTGTATTTGTATATCTGACCGCCTCAGTGCTTGGAGTCTGATCGGTGTGTGTGTGTGTTTGTGTGGTGTGTGTGTTTGTATATCTGACCGCCTCAGTGCCTGTGGTCTGATTGGTGTTTGTGCTGTGTGTCTTTGTATATCTGTCAGCCTCAGTGCCTGGGGTCTGATCGGTGTGTGTGTGTGTGTATTTGTATGTCTGTCTGCCTCAGTGCTTGTGGTCCGATCGTTGTGGGTGTGGTGTGTGTGTTTGTACATCTGACTGCCTCAGTGCCTGGGGTCTGAATGGTGTGTGTGTGTGCGTGTGTGTGTGTGTGTGTGTTTGTATATCTGTCTGCCTCAGTGCCTGGGTTCTGATTGGTGTGTGTGTGTGTGTGTGTTTGTATATCTGTCTGCCTCAGTGCCTGGGTTCTGATCGGTGTGTCTGTGTGTGTGTGTTTGTACATCTGCCTGCCTCAGTGCCAGGGTTCTGATAGGTGTGTGTGTGTGTGTGTGTGTGCGTCTTTGTACATCCGTCTGCCTCAGTGCTTGGTGTCAGATCGGTGTGTTTGTGTGTATGTATATCTGTCTGCCTCAGTGGCTCGGATCTGATCGGTGTGTGTGTGTGTTTGTACATCTGTCTGCTTCAGTGCTTGGAGTCTTATTGGTGTGTTTGTGTGTATGTATATCTGTCTGCCTCAGTGCCTCGGATCTGATCGGTGTGTGTGTGTATTTGTATATCTGTCTGCCTCACGCCAGGGATCTGATCGGTGTGTTTATGTGCTTGGATATCTGACTGCCTCAGTGCTTGGGGTCTGATCGATGTCTGTTTGTGTTTGTATATCTGTCTGCCTCAGAGCCTGGAGTTTCATTGGTGTGTGCGTATGTGTTTGGATATCTGTCTTCCTCCGTGCCTGGCGTCTGATCGGTGTGTGTGTGCATGTGTGTGTATGTGTTTATATATCTGTCTGCCTTAATTCCTGGGGTTTGATCGGTGTGTGTGTGTGTGAGTTTGTATATCTGTCTGCCTCAGTGCTTGGTGTCTGATCGGTGTGTGTGTGTGTGTATATTTGTATATCTGCCTGCCTCAGTGCTTGGGGTCTGATCGGTGTCTGTGTGTGTATATTTGTATATCTGCCTGCCTCAGTGCTTGGGGTCTGATCGGTGTGTGTGTTGTGTGTGTGGGTGGTGTGTGGTGTGTGTGTTTGTATATCTGACCGCCTCAGTGCCTGGGGGTCTGATTAGTGTGTGTGTGTGTGTGTTTGTATGTCTGTCTGCCTCAGTGCCTGTGGTCTGATTGGTGTTTGTGCTGTGTGTCTTTGTCTATCTGTCAGCCTCAGTGCCGGGGGTCTGATCGGTGTGTGTGTGTGTGTATTTGTATGTCTGTCTGCCTCAGTGCTTGTGGTCCGATCGTTGTGGGTGTGGTGTGTGTGTTTGTATATCTGTCTGCCTCAGTGCCTGGGGTCTGAATGGTGTGTGTGTGTGTGTGTGTGTGTGTGTGTGTGTGTGTGTGTGTGTGTGTGTGTGTGTGTGTGTGTGTGTGTGTGTGTGTGTGTGTGTGTGTGTGTGTTTGCATATCTGTCTACCTCAGTGCCTGGGGTCTGATTGGTGTGTGTGTGTGTGTGTTTGTATATCTGTCTGCCTCAGTGCCTGGGTTCTGATCGGTGTGTCTGTTTGTACATCTGCCTGCCTCAGTGCCAGAGTTTTGATAGGTGTGTGTGTGTGTGTGTCTTTGTACATCCGTCTGCCTCAGTGCTTGGGGTCTGATCGGTGTGTTTGTGTGTATGTATATCTGTCTGCCTCAGTGGCTCGGATCTGATCGGTGTGTGTGTGTGTGTGTGTGTTTGTACATCTTACTGCTTCAGTGCTTGGAGTCTGATCGGTGTGTTTGTGTGTATGTATATCTGTCTGCCTCAGTGCCTCGGATCTGATCGGTGTGTTTGTGTATTTGTAATTCTGTCTGCCTCACGCCAGGGATCTGATCGGTGTGTTTATGTGCTTGCATATCTGACTGCCTCAGTGCTTGGGGTCTGATCGATGTCTGTTTGTGTTTGTATATCTGTCTGCCTCAGACCCTGGCGTCTCATCGGTGTGTGCGTATGTGTTTGTATATCTGTCTTCCTCCGTGCCTGGCGTCTGATCGGTGTGTGTGTGCATGTGTGTGTGTGTGTGTTTATATATCTGTCTGCCTTAATTCCTGGGGTTTGATCGGTGTGTGTGTATGTGAGTTTGTATATCTGTCTGCCTCAGTGCTTGCTGTCTGATCGGTGTGTGTGTGTGTATATTTGTATATCTGCCTGCCTCAGTGCTTGGAGTCTGATCGGTGTGTGTGTTGTGTGTGTGTGTGTGGTGTGTGTTGTGTGTGTGTGTGTGGTGTGTGTGTTAGTATATCTGACCGCCTCAGTGCCTGGGGGTCTGATTAGTGTGTGTGTGTGTGTGTGTTTGTATGTCTGTCTGCCTCAGTGCCTGTGGTGTGATTGGTGTTTGTGATGTGTGTCTTTGTATATCTGTCAGCCTCAGTGCCTGGGGTCTGATCGGTGTGTGTGTGTGTGTATTTGTATATCTGACTGCCTCAGTGCCTGGGGTCTGAATGGTGTGTGTGTGAGTGTGTGTTTGTATATCTGTCTGCCTCAGTGCCTGGGTTCTGATCGGTGTGTCTGTGTGTGTGTGTTTGTACATCTGCCTGCCTCAGTGCCAGGGTTCTGATAGGTGTGTGTGTGTGTTTGTGTCTTTGTACATCCGTCTGCCTCAGTGCTTGGGGTCTGATCGGTGTGTTTGTGTGTATGTATATCTGTCTGCCTCAGTGGCTCGGATCTGATCGGTGTGTTTATGTGCTTGCATATCTGACTGCCTCAGTGCCTGGGGTCTGATCGATGTCTGTTTGTGTTTGTATATCTGTCTGCCTCAGAGCCTGGCGTCTCATCGGTGTGTGCGTATGTGTTTGTATGTCTGTCTGCCTCAGTGCTTGGGGTCTGATCAGTGTGTTTGCGCGCGTGTGTGTATATGTATCTGTCTGCCTCCGTGCCTGCCGTCTGATCAGTGTGTGTATGTTTGTAGATCTGTCTGCCTCAGTGCCTGGGGGCTGATCGGTGTGTGTGTGTGTCTGTATTTGTATATCTGTCGGCCTCAGTGCCTGGGGTCTGATTGGTGAGTGTTTGTGTGTGGTGTGTGTATTTGTATATCTGACTGCTTCAGTGCCTGGAGTCAGATTGGTGAGTGTTTGTGTGCCTTTGCACATCCGTCTGCCTCAGTACTTGGGGTCTGCTCGGTGTGTTTGTGCGTATGTATATCTGTCTGCCTCAGTGCCTGGGGTCTGATCGGTGTTTGTGTGTGTTTTTGGACATCTCTCTGCTTCAGTGCTTGGTGTCTGATCGGTTTGTGTGTGTGTATGTGTATTTGTATATCTGTCTGCCTCAGTGCTTGTGGTCTGATCGGTGTTTGTGTGTGTGTTTGTATATATGTCTGCTTCAGTGCCAGGGGTCTGATCGTTGTGTGTGTGTGTGTTTGTACATCTGTCTGCCTCAGTGCTTGTGGGCCGATCGGTGTGTGTATGGTGTGTGTGTTTGTATATCTGACCGCCTCAGTGCCTGGGGGTCTGATTCATGTGTGTGTGTGTGTGTGTGTGTGTTTGCATGACTGTCTGCCTCAGTGCCTGGGTCTGATTGGTGTTTGTGTTGTGTGTGTTTGTATATCTGTCAGCCTCAGTGACTGGAGTCTGATCGGTGTGTGTGTGTGTGTATTTGTATGTCTGTCTGCCTCAGTGCTTGTGGTCCGATCGGTGTGTGTGTGGTGTGTGTGTTTGTATATCTGACTGCTTCAGTGCCTGGGTTCTGATTGGTGTGCCTGTGTGTGTGTGCGTGTGTGTGTGTGCGTTTATATGTCTTTCAACCTCTTTGCCTGGGGTCTGATTAGTGTTTGTGTGTGTGTGTGTTTGTATATCTGTCTGCCTCAGTGCCTGGGATCTGATTGGTGTGTGTGTGTGTGTCTTTGCACATCCGTCGGCCTCAGTACTTGGGGTCTGCTCAGTGTGTTTGTGCGTATATATATCTGTCTGCCTCAGAGCCTGGGGTCTGATCGTTGTGTGTGTGTTTGTGTGTGTTTTTGTACATCTGCCTGCTTCAGTGCTTGGTGTCTGATCGGTGTGTGTGTGTGTGTATTTGTATATCTGTCTGCCTCAGTGCTTGGGGTCTGATCGGTGTTTGTGTGTGTGTTTGTATGTATGTCTGCTTCAGTGCCTCGGATCTGATCGGTGTGTGTGTGTGTGTGTGTGTGTGTTTGTACATCTGTCTGCTTCAGTGCTTGCGCTAAGATCGGTGTGTGTGTGTGTGTATTTGTATATCTGTCGCCCTCAACGCCAGGGATCTGATCGGTGTGTTTATGTGCGTGTGTGTATGTGTTTGTCTATCTGCCTGCTTCAGTGACTGGGGTCTGATCGGTGTGTGTGCGTGTTTTTGTATATCTGTCTGCCTCAGTGCCTGGGGGCTGATCGGTGTGTGTGTGTGTGTGTATTTGTATATCTTTCTGCCTCAGTGCCTGGGGTCTGATTGGTGAGTGTTTGTGTGTGGTGTGTGTATTTGTATATCTGACTGCTTCATTGCCTGGGGTCTGATTGGTGAGTGTTTGTGTGCCTTTGCACATCCGTCTGCCTCAGTGCTTGGGGTCTGATCGGTGTGTTTGTGTGCATGTATATCTGTTTCGCTCAGTGCCTGGGGTCAGATCGATGTGTTTATGTGCTTGCATATCTGACTGCCTCAGTGCTTGGGGTCTGATCGATGTCTGTTTGTGTTTGTATATCTGTCTGCCTCAGAGCCTGGCGTCTCATCGGTGTGTGCGTATGTGTTTGTATATCTGTCTGCCTCAGTGCTTGGGGTCTGATCAGTGTGTTTGCGTGCGTGTGTGCATGTGTTTGTCCATCTGTCTGCCTCAGTGCCTGGGGGCTGATCGGTGTGTGTGTGTGTGTATTTGTATATCTTTCTGCCTCAGTGCCTGGGGTCTGATTGGTGAGTGTTTGTGTGTGGTGTGTGTATTTGTATATCTGACTGCTTCAGTGCCTGGGGTCTGATTGGTGAGTGTTTGTGTGTATTTGTATATCTGACTGCCTCAGTGCCTGGGGTCTGATTGGTGAGTGTTTGTGTGTGTGTGTGTGTATTTGTATATCTTTCTGCCTCAGTGCCTGGGGTCTGATTGGTGAGTGTTTGTGTGTGGTGTGTGTATTTGTATATCTGACTGCCTCAGTGCCTGGGGTCTGATTGGTGAGTGTTTGTGTGCCTTTGCACATCCGTCCGCCTCAGTGCTTGGGGTCTGATCGGTGTGTTTGTGTGTCTGGATATCTGTCTGCCGCTGTGCCTGGGGTCAGATCGGTGTGTTTATGTATTTGTATATCTGTCTGCATCAGTGCTTTGGGTCTGATTGGTGTGTGTGTGTGTGCGTCTTTGCACATCAGTCGGACTCAGTACTTGGGGTCTGCTCGGTGTGTTTGTGTTTGTGTGTGTTTTTGGAAATCTGTCTGCTTCAGTGCTTGGTGTCTGATCGGTGTGTGTGTGTGTGTGTGTGTGTGTGTATTTGTATGTCTGTCTGCCTCAGTGCTTGTGGTCTGATCGGTGTTTGTGTGTGTGTTTGTATATATGTCTGCTTCAGTGCCAGGGGTCTGATCGTTGTGTGTGTGTGTGTTTGTACATCTGTCTGCCTCAGTGCTTGTGGGCCGATCGGTGTGTGTATGGTGTGTGTGTTTGTATATCTGACTGCCTCAGTGCCTGGGGTCTGATTGGTGTGCCTGTGTGTGTGTCTGTATATCTGTCTGCCACAGAGCCTGGGTTCTGATCGGTGTGTGTGTGTGTGTGTATTTGTATATCTCTCTGCCTCAACGCCAGCGATCTGATCGGTGTGTTTATGTGCTTGCATATCTGACTGCCTCAGTGCTTGGGGTCTGATCGATGTCTGTTTGTGTTTTTATATCTGTCTGCCTCAGAGCCTGGCGTCTCATCGGTGTGTGCGGATGTGTTTGTATATCTGTCTGCCTCAGTGCTTGGGGTCTGATCGGTGTGTTTGCGTGCGTGTGTGTCTGTGTTTCTCGATCTGCCTGCTTCAGTAACTGGGGTCTGATAGGTGTGTATGTGTGTGTGTGTGTTTGTATATCTGTCTGCCTCAGTGCCTGGGGGCTGACTGGTGTGTATGTGTGTGTATTTGTATGTCTTTCTGCCTCAGTGCCTGGGGTCTGATTGGTGAGTGTTTGTGTGTGGTGTGTGTATTTGTATATCTGACTGCTTCAGTCCCTGCGGTCTGATTGGTGAGTGTTTGTGTGCCTTTGCACATCCGTCTGCCTCAGTGCTTGGGGTCTGATTGGTGTGTGTGTGTGTATGTATATCTGTCTGCCTCAGTGCCTGGGGTCAGATCG